>NW_027468620.1:35364305-35366805 GCF_046254945.1 Alosa pseudoharengus | reverse complement strand
CTCCCACTTGAGTTTAGTGTGGTGAGTTGGTTCAGGTGGTCAGATGTAAAAATGTAGGCCTATCCACTCAACTATAAAAATAAACCAGTTGTTTATGAGTGAAATGCATTTTATTTCAATTTCATTGGCCTCTCTGAATAAATGTGTAATAATCTAATATATCCCTTGTGATTATGTAGGCTACAAATGTAGGCTGAAGGGTAAAGCATAGCCTACTGAAAAAAACTAAGCTGGAGATTTGGAGTTGTCAAAGAATGTTTTGCAATTATTTCACTGGCCCCTGAACCAAAATGAGTTTGACACCCCTGTCCTAGACGGTTGATCCGATTCATGTCAAAGTTGGTATACATGACGCCGAGATGTTTCTGATTATAAATTGTGAAGCTTTTTTTTTATATGTTGTAATTTGACGAAATGGCGAAATTATTAATTTTAATACCCTTCCACATAAACAATAAATGTGTCATAATTCACCATGCATGGCTTGAAATGTTTTAAATTTCACAGGTCATTGAAGACTATGTTAATGATAATATTCACATGCCCATTATGCATGTTTGGCATAGCGCCACCAACTGGCAACAGAAAGAATGACAATTATAGTGATGCCATATGATCAATTTGAACATACTCCTCCTAGACGGTTTGTCAGATTCATTTGAAATTTGGCAAATATTATGCCAAGATGTCGCTGATGTTAAATTGTGAAGGGATTTTTGATAAGTTTTTTAATAATATATAATTAATATAATTATATTATTAATATAATTAATAATAATTTTAATATCTCACCACATAAACAGGAAATGTGTCATAAATCACAGTGCATTGAATGAATGGTCTGAAACTTCTCAGGTTAATAGATATCATGATTATGATGATATCCAGACACCCAATGGGCCTGCCTGACATAGCGCCACCACCTGGCCAAGCAGGAAATGTGCCAGAAATGGACAATGCCTCAAGTGATTGATCTGAAACTTTATAAAATATCAGACATCATTATTGTGATGATATTTACATTCGTAATTCACAGGCCTAGCATAGCGCCACCATCTGGCCAAGCAGGAAATGTGCCAGAAATGCTCTATGCATTGAATAAATGGTCTGAAACTTCTCATGTTAATAGATATTATAATTATGATGATATCCAGACACCCAATGGGCCTGCCTGGCATAGCGCCACCACCTGATCAAGCAGGAAATGTGCCAGAAAATGGACAATGCCTCAAGTGATTGATCTGAACGTTTACAAAAAATGTGGATATCATTATTGTGATGATATTCACATGTGTAATTTCCATGCCTAACATAGCGCCACCATCTGGCCAACCAAAAAGTGTATCAGAAATGTTCTTTAGGTTTTAGGTTAATATATATTATGATTATGATGACACCCAATGGGCCTGCCTTGCATTGCGCCCCCACCTGGCCAAGCAAGTACATGTGGCAGAAAATAAAATACAAAAACAAATAGCACACGCATCAAATATGTCCATTTCACAAACGCACCACGTCGGTGCTTTGTTGGATTCCGACATGTCACGGGTTGCGGCCCGCAGGTGCTCAGGCCCGCCATTGCCGCTTGCTGCTATATTAAAGGCTTGTTTTTTTAGGCTGGGGATATGATAAGCTTGGTGTTTTAGACTGGTGATATTAAAGGCTTGGTGTTTTAGACGTGTAATATTAAAGGCTTGGTGTTTTAGACAGGATATTATAGGCTTGGTGTTTTAGACGGGATATTATAAGCTTGGTGTTTTAGACTGGTGATGTTAAAGGCTTGGTGTTTTAGACGAGTGATATTAAAGGCTTGGTGTTTTAGATGGATATTAATGGCTTGGTGTTTTAGACGAGTGATATTAAAGGCTTGGTGTTTTAGATGGATATTATAAGCTTGGTGTTTTAGACTAGTGATATTAAAGGCTTGGTGTTTTAGACAGGATATTATAAGCTTGGTGTTTTAGACTAGTAATATTAAAGGCTTGGTGTTTTAGACGGGATATTATAAGCTTGGTGTTTTAGATTGGTGATATTAAAGGCTTGGTGTTTTATATTGATGTTATACGTCAGGTTTATCATCAGTTTGTACCCAATGTTTTACTGTGATGGAAGCTTGTTCTGATGGTGAGTTGATCCTTGTGTTTGTCATATTTGTATTCATTGAATGTTGACTTTCTGATATGAACTATTAATGTGTTTTTGATTACTCATTGTTTTGATAGGAGTGATGTGATTAATGTGTATTTCTGATGTTACACATATGAATACTATATCCCTATGTTGTTGTGGTTGTTTGGTGTCGTAGGATCTTTGGTCACCTGAGCCATCGTTCTGACTGGCTACTCATTAAGGTGGACTACAGAAGCCTCTTTGACCAGCAGTGTGCCTCAGAAGACATCCAGACCTGGCCATTGCTCAATCAGGTACACACACACACACACACACACACACACACACACACACACACACACACACACACACACAAAGCTCGGAAGACTTC
>NW_027468620.1:35324305-35359305 GCF_046254945.1 Alosa pseudoharengus | reverse complement strand
CTGCTCTACGAGTTTGGAGATGCTTTTGACATCCGATCCAGTGATCTTCCTGCCCATTTTAGTCACCTTGTCCAGCATGTTCCTATTCTGGACTGAAACACTCTCCCCTCAACACTGGATGGCAAAAGTAACCACCCTCTGAATGAAAGTTAAATAAAACAATGTCAGTGTTGTTGTGTCTGCATTATAACTTTGTAGTTTCCTTAAAAAAGAGAGCCGTGTTGCTGTGCTTTAGTGGATCTTGCTAGTGCATTAGCAGCCCAGGTGAGTTTGGAATCAATACCCAGTGCCCAGACCCCTCAGCAGTCTCAACATGTTTCTTGAATAGTAACAGGTTGCAGTGGATGGGCCTTTTTCTAAAATCAATCACCATTTCTTTTGGTTTTGAAATGCTTAAAACGAATGAATTTTGATTGCACCATTCCTGGAAGTGGTCAACCTCAGTCCTGTTCATTATCTGTTAAGATGACCTAGTAAGGTAGCATCAGCTGCAAACTTAATCAGTGAGCATTTACATGTATTCATTTAGCAGACACTTGTCATCCAAAGTGACATGCATATGTCAATTCTGTTACAAGGGACTACATTGTCCCTGGAGTAACGTGGGGTTAAGTGCCTTGCTCAAGGGCACAGAGGTGGAATCCGGGAATTAAACCCACAAATTTTCAGGCTACTGCATGCTAGCCCAGCTTCTTAACCCCTACGCTACTACTGCCCCCATGAGCAATTGGAATGGTGGTTGACACAGTCATTAGTATATAAAATAAATTACAGTGGTGATAAAACCCATCCTGGTGGCACACCGGTGTTTGTTATAATGGTTCTTGCCTGACTCTGACCCGCACTCACATACTGTTGTCTGCCTGTTTAAAGGTGCCATGTGTAATATCCACCAAAAAATCAATTCATACTCCACATTCCATAAAAGATGGGGGCAGTATACCTCCAGAAAGTGAGTTGGTCTACCCTAGAGTAACAACCGAGAAACGTGTATTGCAGTTTGGCTGGCGGTTATGTTGCCCGCATACCGCCTCCCATGGCCGAAGCTGGTATTATGACACCTGTCGGGCTGTGGCTAGTAATTTAGCATGCTAATTCTGGTTGATATCTCTGCAGCACTATACCTTGCCATTTTTTTTAATGACATCATCGCCCTTATTTCTTCTCATTCTTTTGATGCGTGTAGCTCATTTTTTGGATATTTTTACCTCAATTGTTACAAATGGCACCTTTAAATTAAGTCCTGGATCCACTGTACAAGAGTGTGGTTTACTCTGGATGGTGTTGAAAGCTGAAGAGAAGTCGTTGTATACCTTACCTTACCTGAAAATCTTGTACAAACTGTCTGGCAAGGTGTCATTGGCTAAAATCTTGCATTTCAGGAAGTGTGTAGGAAGTTGGCTGCAGCACCATGTAAGGGGCATTCCAGAGAAAAAGTTCCACACGCACTCGTACCCATTTTTACCACAACTAGAAGCTGCCTTTAGATTTGACCTTATAATGTATGGGCCAAGTGAAATAAAATGATGAATTATTTCATTAAATGGAAAATGTTTTCCCATTAGTGTGTTCCCATGACCCCACAAAGTAAGAAAGTTGAGAGCATTTATAATTCCATTACACATACATACACGCATACCCTTTCATTAGACACACACACACACACACACAAATATGCTCTTCCATTACACACACTCACATCATGGACATACTTAACATTTATTGATGTGAGTATTGTGTGTGTGTGTGTCTAGCCCCTGTGGAGCAGGTGATCTTGTCCACCCCCCGTGTCCTGTTGCTAGGGCAACAAACAAATCTCTCAGCCCTGGTGCTACCTGACACACCTAAAACTGCCGTCTACTACTGGTGGATTGACAACAGTACGGAGGTAACACACATACACACACACATATACACACACACACACCTAAAACTGCCGTCTACTACTGGTGGATTGACAACAGTACGGAGGTAACACACATATACATACACACATATACACACATACACCTAAAACTGCCGTATACTACTGGTGGATTGACAACAGTACGGAGGTAACACACATATACATACACACATATACACACATACACCTAAAACTGCCGTATACTACTGGTGGATTGACAACAGTACGGAGGTAACACACATACACACACACACACACATACCTAAAACTGCCGTCTACTACTGGTGGATTGACAACAGTACGGAGGTAACACACATATACACACACACATATACACACACACACACCTAAAACTGCCGTCTACTACTGGTGGATTGACAACAGTACGGAGGTAACACACATATACACACACACATATACACACATACACCTAAAACTGCCGTATACTACTGGTGGATTGACAACAGTACGGAGGTAACACACATACACATACATATACACACACTTAAAACTGAATTGTGGGTCCGTTGCGTCGCGTTGCTCCTGTCGCTCACGTTGAGCACTGTTGCTGCACCGACGGACGGCACCAGCCAATCAAATTACGAACAAGCAAACAACAGACAGCACCAGCCAATCAAATTACGTTTATACCTTAAGTCATTTGCATAGCTACCGTCGGGAACACCCACTGGCATGCGTTGACGGAATGCAACTGTGTGTGGGAGCCGTTAGGGTTTCAGTATGTTAGATCCTTATGCTTCTCATATATCAGAAGACTTTTAACAGATTCGGAAGACAGTTTCATACCCTCAGTCATCTAAAGACAAGTCACAGATTTTATCAGTCACAACCTATTCATACATTTAGCAAAGACTGGGAATCTTGCAGGGTCACTATTTACATTACCGCAACTAGAAGCTGTCTTTAGATTTGACCTCATACACAGTTACTTTGTTGTATTGAATAAAATAACATTTTATTTTTAATAACTGACATTATTTTGTTGTATTTGTGTTTGTGGAATATTTCAGCCACCACTGTAGGCCTACCGCAGCGGTTACATTGTTGTTAGTGAAGGTAACAGTAACTCTAAATTAGTAATCAGGGCTGTCAATCGATTAAAAAAAATTATCTAATTAATTACATACTCTGTGAATAATTAATCTAAATTAATCGCATATATAATTTTTGCTGTGAAAGTATTTTAAATATTTAAATTCAAATGAATCATTGAATAATCAGCATTAGTGACATTCAAAAACTCTTTTATTATTATTTTCACTGTTCAAATAATTGCCATAATAATCTATGATATGACCTAATATGCTGAGGAAATAAATTCAAATGTGCTTCGGGAAGAAGTTTTTTTTTCACATACAAGGCATTTCAGGCCACAAATATAACCTAGGGGACACAATGAAAATTAATTAACACTCCCCTCAAAGTCAACACTTATTTCTTTGCATTGATGTGCGACTATAGAGTTGATGAACTCCGGTGATATGCAAATTCCTTGCTGCAGACATTGCAGAGGACTTTATTTTCAACACTTTATTTTTTATCAACACCATCAGGCCATTTTTTAAAAGTAAAATCCTTCATTTTATAGTCTAATTTTTACTGACTAGAACGGCTCGGGGTCAAAGGTCATACGGAATCGATTAATCTGCACAAATTTTTTTAATCAGTTATTTTTTCTCAAATTAATTAATCGAAATTAATCAGTTATTTTGACAGCCCTATTAGTAATATATGAAATCTCTGATAACAGATCAACAGCAATGAAATCTGTGCTTTGTGTGATAATGGGAGGTAGATGTTTGATATTTGTACTGCTAGGTCCATACGATTTCCAGTGAATACAAACATGATTCAAACACTGTTCAAGTGAATTAAATATGTGTAATCGGTCGCATATGTAACTCTTCCCAACTTATACTTTGTTAAATTTAACGTTTCCACCATTTTAATTAGATGATTATATTAGATGTAAAATCTAAGTCATAACTTGTCTTACAATAAAGTGTTATATTGGAACTATTTGCATGGCGCAACCTATGGCAAGCCGATTGAGCATTTATTCTGATGTCTTGATATCAGGCATAATTGTCATGTACATGTAAGCCATTTTTGTTAACTAGTTAACTAGTGAGCCATGTTTGTGTGAACTAGTTAACTAGTGAGGGCCAAAATATGCACACTAGTTAACTAGTGGGAGCCAAAAGGCTCACTAGTTAACTAGTTAACACATTTTAGCTTCACTAGTTAACTAGTGAGTGCCAGAAATGTCTACTAGTTAACTAGTAAAGGCCAAAATGCATACCAGTCAGCTAGTTGAAGGCTTTTGGGTCTCACTAGTTAACTAGTGACAGCCAAAAATGTGCACATGTTTACTAGTGAAGGCAAAACACATCACTAGTTAACTAGTTGCAGTAGGTCAATGTCACTAGTTAACTAGTGAACCACAAATGGCTTACTAGCTAGCTAGGTGATGGCAGTAGGCTCACTAGTTAACTAGTTGATGCATCATTTGTCCAAACTAGTTAACTAGTGAGGTCATAAATGTATACTAGTAAACTAGTTCAAGACAAAATTCACACTAGTCAACTAGTGGCGCAGAATTCAAATTAGGAGGCGGAGAATTCTGGAAATTGAGGCTTTCTATTGGCTCCCTATGTCCAAATAGAACATGACAACCAATCACAGTGCAGAATTTCACGAAATCCCACCCACAACATTTGCATGTGGCACACAAGTTAACATGCTGGCCAAAGGAACTCTAGCTAGTAAACTAGTGGCTTCAGTGTGACACTTACATGTAAACTAGTGAAGGCAGAACTGCTCACTAGTTAACTAGTGAAGACACAAATGCCCACTAGTTAACTAGTGAGGTCTAAAAAGTGTCACTAGTTTACTGGTGTGCACCAAAACACCCACTAGTGAACTAGTTATGGCAATTTCCCTTCGACTAGTTAACTAGTGAGGTGCAAAAAGTGTCACTAGTTTACTAGTGTGCCCCAAAATGCCCACTAGTTAACTAGTGAAGGCCATTGCAGCCCCACTAGTTAACTAGTGAGATGCCAAACCACTCACTTGTTAACATGTAAAGGCCAAAATGCCCACTAGTTTACTAGTGAGGGTGTTGTGGGCCTTACTAGTTAACTAGTGGCATGCATATTTTGTTCACTAGTTAACTAGTTACACCTAAAAACACAAACAAGCTGACCGTTTTTGTCTACTAGTTAACTAGTGGAACAATTGAAGTCTCACTAGTTTGCATGTGTGGCAGTAAAGCAGCTCACTAGTTAACTAGTGCGCACAAGACACACACTAGTGGCTGTTTTGGAGCTATCTAGTTCACTAGTAATGCAAAAGGTACTCTTACTAGTTAACTAGTGACACATTGGCCTTCACTAGTTAACTAGTTGACATGTTTGGCTTTACTAGTTTACTAGTAATGGAACAGGACATGCTCACTAGTTAACTAGTGAGCATATCTGCATTATTAATGCCTTTCACTAGCTTATAGAGGGCATTTTGAGCCTTACATGTTAGCTAGTGAGGACAAAACACTGTCCATAATGAACTAGCAGGAGAAAAATGCCATTCACACTAATAAACTAGTGGAATTTGAATAAATACACAAACGGCTGGCATTTTGTGCAACTAGTTAACTAGTGGGACGTAACATTGTCCCACTAGTTAACTAGTGTGCAATGTCGCACTTCCATGCAAATGAAGAAGGCGGAACAAGGATTTTGATTGGTCCATTTAGGATTCAGAAACCTAGAAAACATGGCTGACTTCGTCCAGGCTGTTCTAAGAGCAAACTTTTATAAACTAAGATCGTTTGAGCATAAAAATATGTTTTGATAATATGTCTAGTGACAAAGTTGTGGTGTATTGCTGTAATCTTCGTTCAGTTAATGTCTACAATCTTTAGTTTTTCAGTTATTAGTCTGAAAATCGCGATAAAACTGGAGGCATTTGTATATGGTTGCCTAGCAACAAAACGTTTCAGTAACATGAACATTGATGATAGCATTGCTGATGTGGCAAGACTAGCTCAAGTGGTTAAGCAGCAGGACATCATGTGGGAGACCAGGGTTCAATTCCTTAGAAGTGCATTAAGTTTTTTTCTTGAGCTTTTAATTACTTTTGAAACCATGTGCAGTTAATGTGTGCAGTTAATGTGTACAATCTTTTGTTTTTCAGTTATTAATCAGAAAAGCGTGACTGAATGGATACATTTATGTCTGTGGTTGCCTAGCAACAATAAACAAAGAATAATATTAAAATCAATCCCTTGAATCTTTGGTGTGGATCACTAAGAGCTCACTTGTTAAAGCATGGGGTTTCCCTGTTATTATTAAAAACCATTTTGACAGAATATGAGATACTGCATACTGCAGGCTCTGCTTTACTATCTATACTGATGCACCGTTGCAGAGCAGTGTGTCACTTTAGCCACAAGGGGCACCCATCAGGACCTGATCGCAAGGCTATGAACAGTAAATTTACATTTAGACTGGGTGGGATTCTTGCATAATACCCAATAGGAGTCTTCTACCCACCCTCTCATTAGAATTTGCATAATAGCCGTTTCAGGCACTAGTTAACTAGTGAGCTGCTTCACTGCCACACATGCAAACTAGTGAGACTTCAATTGTTCCACTAGTTAACTAGTGGACAAAAACGGTCAGCTTGTTTGTGTTTTTAGGTGTAACTAGTTAACTAGTAAACAAAATATGCATGCCACTAGTTAACTAGTAAGGCCCACAACACCCTCACTAGTAAACTAGTGGGTATTTTGGCCTTTACATGTTAACAAGTGACCATTTTGGCATCTCACTAGTTAACTAGTGGGGCTGAAATGGCCTTCACTAGTTAACTAGTGGGCATTTTGGGGCACACTAGTAAACTAGTGACACTTTTTGCACCTCACTAGTTAACTAGTCGAATGGAAATTGCCATCACTAGTTCACTAGTGGGTGTTTTGGTGCACACTAGTAAACTAGTGACACTTTTTAGACCTCACTAGTTAACTAGTGGGCATTTGTGTCTTCACTAGTTAACTAGTGAGCAGTTCTGCCTTCACTAGTTTACATGTAAGTGTCACATTGAAGCCACTAGTTTACTAGTTAAAGTACCTTTGGCCAGCATGTTAACTTCTGTGCCACATGCACATGTTGTGGGTGGGATTTTGTGAAATTCTGCGCTGTGATTGGTTTTCATGTTCTATTTGGACATAGGGAGCCAATAGAAAGCCTCAATTTCCAGAGTTCTCCGCCTCCTAATTTTAATTCTGCACCACTAGCTGACTAGTGTGAATTTAGGCTTCAACTAGTTTACTAGTATACATTTATGACCTCACTGGTTAACTAGTTTGGACAAAGGATGCATCAACTAGTTAACTAGTGAGCCTGCTGCCATCACCTAGCTAGCTAGTAAGCCATTTATGGTTCACTAGTTAACTAGTGACATTGACCTACTCCAACTAGTTAACTAGTGAGGAGTTTTGCCTTCACTAGTAAACGTGTGCACATTTTTGGCTGTCACTAGTTAACTAGTGAGACCCAAAAGCCTTCAACTAGCTGACTGGTATGCATTTTGGCCTTTACTAGTTAACTAGTGGACATTTCTGGCTCTCACTAGTTAACTAGTGAAGCTAATATGTGTTCACTAGTTAACTAGTGGGCATTTATGCTGTCACTAGTTAACTAGTGTGCACAAACATGGCTCACTAGTTAACTAGTTGACAAAAATGGCTTGCATGTTGGCCTGATATCAAGATATCAGAATAAATGCCCAAGCGGCTGGCCAAATTACATAGAAGTTAACAAGTGGGAATTTGTCATTCAGTAGTCAGCTTGTTAAAATTTTTGTACCTTACTAGTTGACTAGTAAAATATAGAAGTCTTTAAACTAGTTAACTAGTGCACATTTCAGTGTCCACTAGTTAACTAGTGAACATGCTGAGCATGACTAGTTAACTAGTAAGATATGAAACATATGAACTAGTTAACTAGAGAGAATTTGGGCCTTACTAGTTAACTAGTGAGCATTTTGGCTGTCACTAGTTAACTAGTTCACACAGAAATGGCTCACTAGTTAACTAGTGGACAGAAATGGCTTGCATGTACATGACAATTATGCCTGATATCAAGATATCTGAATAAATGCTCAATCGGCTTGCCATAAACCTGCTTGAGTAACTCGCAATTTTCGAAGCTCGTAAACTACAACGTCGTGCCAATTTACGTTGGAACTAAGCTAAGACGAAACTTACGTTCAACTGATGCAACGTCTGCTGATGAGCTGTTTCCTAAATGTTTATATTTGTTTTCATACGGGATGCTTATTGAGCAAGCACAGTGTATGAAAACTATTGTAAGTATTGGAACATAAAGCATTACACTGTTATTCAGGTTTCCTCACGGCCACTAACGGGCTTTACCTCTGTTTGTGTGTGTGTCTTTCTATTTGTGTTTACATTTTATTTTGTGTGTATGTTTGTGTATCTATGTGTGCATGTGTGTCTTTTTTGTTTATCTATATGTCGTGTTTGTGTGTGTGTGTGTGTGCGTGTGTGTTTTGAGTATCTTTATGTCATGTTTGTGTGTGTGTGTGTGTGTGTGTTTATAGCCTGTGGTGACTCTTGAAGGATGGCTGTTCATCAGGTTCCATCGGCTGGGTCTGGCTCATGTCAGCCTGCAGGTGTCGTCAGAGGGTGTGGTCCGCCAAGACAGCTCAGTCATCAGAGTGACAGGTGTGTGTGTGTGTGTGTGTCCCTGTGTGAGTGTGTGTGTTGGTTTGTGTGTTTGTCTGCACGTGAGTGTGCATTTGTGATAGAGGTGTTCTGCTCCGTGCTGCTGACCTTCCCCTAATCTGTGTGTGTGTGTGTGTGTGTGTGTGTGTGTGTGTGTGTGTGTGTGTGCATGCGTGTCTGTGTGTGTGTGTGTGTGTGTGTGTGCATGCGTGTCTGTGTGTGTGTGTGTGTGTGTGTGTGTGTGCATGCGTGTCTGTGTGTGTGTGTGTGTGTGTGTGCATGCGTGTCTGTGTGTGTGTGTGTGTGTGTGTGTGTGTGTGTGTGTGTGTGTGCATGCTTGTCTGTGTGTGCATGCGTGTCTGTGTGTGTGTGTGTGTGTGTGTGCATGCGTGTCTGTGTGTGTCTGTGTGTGTGTGTGTGTGTGTGTGTGTGTGTGTTAGAGGTGTTCCGCTCCATGCTGCTGGGCTTCTCTCCTAATCTTGAGGAGCACAACCCTGCCATCCCGGAGTGGAGGGAGGACCTGGCACGGGTTATCATGGCAACCATCTCCCAAGTAAATCTGCTCCATCCGATTGTGTGTCTGTCCACCTTTCTGTCTCTCTCTCCACCTTCATGTACTGTGTACCTCAAGGACTATTTCCTTTATAACTCCAAGACATTGACATAGACATATCATCTATAATAACGAATAGCCTATACTCCTTGATTACTGTTATCTGTAAAGCAGCTTCTGCTTAGTCTCCCCCTCCTCTGTCGGGACACTGCTGTAGCCTTAGGTTTGGTTCATTCTTAAGTTGTTCATTTTGACAGGAGAATTTATATACAGTTGCACTCATAAGTTTGCTTACCCTGTGCATGTACACATGCTAAAGTTGACTAAAAAGAGGAATAAAAAATCATCTTTTGGAAATTGATCTTAATGCCTTTATTAAACAAATGAGGAAAAATCAAACCTTTAAGAACACTAATTTTCTTTGTAAATGAATGTATGGAATGTATCATAAATGAATACAGTAAGTGTTCTTCCTTAAAATACAGGGGCTCATAAGTATACATACCCTTATGTTAAATTCCCATAGAGGCAGGCAGATTTGTATTTTTTAGGGCCAGTTATTTCATGGATCCAGGATACTATGCATCCTTATAAAGTTCCCTTGGCCTTTGGAATTAAAATAGCCCCACATCATCACATACCCTTCACCATGCCTAGAGATTGGCATGGTTTTATTTCAGTTAGCCTAATAGCTGGTTTGATTTGCATTGAGAGATGATCTTATGGAAAGTACTCCATGCTAATCGTGAGATATGGTGAAGGGTATGTGATGTTGTGGGGCTATTTTAATTCCAAAGGCCAAGGGAACTTTATCAGAATGCATATCCACAGCAGAGCAACTATATATTTAAAAAAAAAAAACTGCTTAAACTGTTCCGCATAGATGCTTAATCTTAAAATGCGCATATCTTTAAAACTAATTAAAATAAAATTACACTTCAAATTCTCGCCACCTCAACAAGCAATGGGGACTTCTAAGTTCCGCCACCTGTGTTCTGGAAAATAAACTGAATGGAATGTGGGAGTTTCTTATCCGATTTGTCCATTTTTTGTTTTGAGTACAAAATTGTGTGTATACAGTACATTGTCAAAAATATATTTGATGATAATATCCTTGTGTTGTGCAATCCATGCATTTGGTATTTGAGCACAGGGGGACATGACCTTGCCTTTGGTTGTGTCAGGGATTGTTTTTGGTATGTCATGTCTAGGCAGTAGAGATGTGAAAATTACCTTCACATTTGGATGTGTTTCTTTTGCCCTTTTGATGGTGCTAATTAATGCTTTGGCTACATCAATCTCCTTTGTATTGAGGACATTTGTCCCTGTGTGAAAGATTATATGAGATTATTTATGTAGTGGGCCTTTTAATAATGTGTGAAAGATTATATGAGATGGTTTATGTAGTGGGCCTTTTAGTAATGTGTGAAAGAGGTAACACTTTACTTGACAGTATCGACATAAGTGTGACATCACACTGTCATGAACACATGACAATGTCATGACACATGAACCCTAACCCTAATCCTAACCTCTAACCCTAATTCTAATTCTGACCCTAACCCTAACCCTAACTTGTTATGACAAAAACCGAATGACACTTAATGACAGAAGCGTTATGTCATAAACGTTTATGACTTGTTTATGACACGTTCATGACAGTGTCATGTCACTCTTATGTCGATACTGTCAAGTAAAGTGTAACCGTAGCTTCTTTACGTTTCTTCATAAGAAAAGTCGTCTTTGGTTCAGGTGATTTCCACTGGATTCGTACAAAATGGAGATGTTGTTGACGATGTCTCGATAACTTGCAGGCCTTATCTCTCGTTGAACGTGGATGATTCTGGTTAATGGAAAGAAGGATTGGTTAGTTTAGGAGATGTGTTGGGGTTGGACCTTAAATATAATGTTCGTTTAGTTATGTGGTAAAAGAGGTCACATTCTTACACCCTGAATGTCCTGTAGGCCTATAACCTTGTATAAACTTGGCTATGTAAATTAATTTTGACCAAAGAAGATTTAGCTGGCAATAACTGGGAATATTTACGAATGGCTACCATTCACAAAATATATGCCTAGGCTTTCGCACAATCCCAGCAGTTTTTGCTGACTGGCATTGATACAATCAAAACTGTGCCTGTGTGTGTGGATGGATGTCTTGGTTGTACAAAATGGATATGATTGTCTCCCTCTATGGTAGCATAATCAATTTCTTTACCAGTCCTGGCATGTTCCACAGATTGGAAATTAATATCTCTCTAGAGAGCTCCTAAAAGATATTGGGTGGTTGGTGTTGGCATATACACTGCACAGAAGTAGAGGTCTTGACATAGATTTTGAAGTTCTGGTATCTGGCTTGTTAAAAGAGCTGGTATCTGCCTTGATTCACACTGTGTGTGTGTGTGTGTGTGTGTGTGTGTGTGTGCGTGTGCGTGTGCAGGTTATTGGCTTGTCGCCCGATTGGCTGCTGGTGTATGTGTTTCCAGGTCCTCCAACAACAGCTGAAGTTTTCTTGCTGTCTCCTATCGACACCAACTCATCACAAACACACACACACCAATCCCCGCCCAGCGACGTCAGCCAGTGGCTGGAGAAAGTAAATCAGCTTCACACACATGCGCACAGGCACACACACACACACACACACATACACACACACACACACATACACACACACACACACACACACACACACACACATACTCTCTCTCTTTCAAATTCAGATTAACTTTATTGACATGACTCTTTCAAACTTATGTTTATCACAGCAATGCAAACAAATGCGATATCTGTAACTGATTTCTCTCATGCTGCACACACACACACACAGTTAATGAAGTAGTTTTTATCAGTAAAGTCCTCAAGATTTGGTACTTCACTCTTTGATATCCTGTAACCCAGATGTCAGTTAAGTTGTGTGTGTGTGTGTGTGTGTGTGTGTGTGTGTGTGTGTGTGTGTGTGTGTGTGTGTGTGTGTGCGTATGTGCGTGTGTGTGTGTGTGTGTGTGTCTGCATGCGTGCGTGCACTCCTCAGATGAGTCAGGTGCTTGCTCATGCCCTTAACCAGAATTGGGTGGAGTTTCTGCTTAGTCCAGAGGTCAGGATAACAGCCCAACTCGCAAATCTTGGTCCAGGTAAGCACACACACACACACACACACACACACACACTCACTTGTTTACATGCTCACACTCTCAAACATCTAATTATCATAACCATAACCTTGTATGTCTGAAGCAGAGTGTATATGTATTATATATTATTATTATTATTATTATTATTATTATTATTATTATTATTGTATGTATTGTTGTATGTATGGATGTATATGTATTAAGTTATTATTATTGCATGTATGTAAGCAGAATAGTGTATGTTTGAATCAGCTGCAACACAACTTATGATGGAAATAGGATAGTCCTTCATTCGATCAAAATACATGATGAATTGCTTATCTGTTGTATGTGTATGTGATGTGTGTGTGTGTGTGTGTGTGTGTGTGTGTGTGTGTGTGTGTGTTAGCCTCTCAGGAGGTGAGGTCTGGCCGTCTGCCTGGCGTTTCTGTCCTGCTGCTCTTCCTTTCAGTGGCAGTACTGGGAGTGCTGACCTTCCTCATGTACCGCTTTAAAAGGTAAGACCACACACACACACACACACACACACACACACACACACACTCAAACACCCTGATCATTACTCAAACACCCTGATCACTACTCAAACACCACACACACTACTCAAACACCCTGATCACTACTCAAACACCACACACACTACTCAAACACCCTGATCACTACTCAAACACTACACACACTACTCAAACATCACACACACTACACCCTGATCACTACTCACACACTACTCAAACACCCTGATCATTACTCAAACACCACACACACACACTACTCAAACACTACACACACTACTCAAACACTACACACACTACACCCTGATCACTACTCAAACACCCTGATCACTACTCAAACACCACTGATCACTACTCAAACACCCTGATCACTACTCATACACCACTGATCACTACTCACCCTGATCATTACTCAAACATCCTGATCACTACTCAAACACCCTGATCACTACTCAAACACCACACACACTACTCAAACACCCTGATCATTACTCAAACACCACACACACTACTTAAACACTACACACACTACTCAAACATCACACACACTACACCCTGATCACTGCTCATGCACCACTGATCACTACTCAAACACCCTGATCACTACTCAAACACCCTGATCACTACTCAAATACCCTTATCACTACTCAAACACACTGATCACTACTCAAATACCCTTATCACTACTCAAACACACTGATCACTACTCAAACACCCTGATCACTACTCAAACACCCTGATCACTACTCAAACACCCTGATCACTACTCTGTACCCCGTGGGCACTTGGAATGCGGTGTGGATGCTACTAGCCCAGGGGTGGGCAACTAATTTCCCTAAGGGGCCACATGACAAACTGGGACTGTTAAGGAGGGCCAGACCCAAAATACCGAACTCAAATCTGAACTCAATTCTGTCCAATTCTATTCTGTCTTGTATAACATTAAGTAAATCATAGGCTATGGTTTTGTTTACTACTCGTAAGAACAGATGAAAATGTGAGGGAGACAAAGGAAAAACAGCAATAGGCTATTGCTTCTCGAAAAGACTGATATAAAAAAGTACTACAATATCTATATAATTAAGCTAGGCCATGAAAATGTGAAGGAGTCAGTACAACATAGGCCTGTGCCACCATTTCATCA
This sequence comes from Alosa pseudoharengus, assembly GCF_046254945.1. Lineage (NCBI taxonomy): Eukaryota > Metazoa > Chordata > Actinopteri > Clupeiformes > Clupeidae > Alosa > Alosa pseudoharengus. The sequence continues at coordinate 35,345,287 of NW_027468620.1, read as the reverse complement.
ACACTCAGCAATATTTCATCATTAAATCATTACCATCATTAAATTAACTCTATGCAGAATTAGACTATGAAAATGTGGAGCAGACAATAGTAGGCTGTCATTAGTTAATCAACATGCACAAAGAAAACTATTTTAAAAATGTAGGCTATGTTTTTGCTTTAACTTTATGCACAAAACTGTGATTGGTCAACTCGCTCTGTGTGTTGAGCCGGCTGCTTCAAGCAACCTGTGGGTAGCGCATCATACTAGTTCGCTAACATAAGCTTTGCAAATAAACTCAGACATATTTTGGTTACAATGATGGGATTATCCGAATGTAAACTATCTATCTGCCAGTAACGTTTTGAAATTAACACTTCGTATCGCCAACAAACAGCAGGAGTTCGTTCTGACAACCTTTGCGGTGGTGAGCGACGCAGACATAAGAGACACAAAACTTTGAAAGGTTTACGCCGACTTAAAGGCAACTGCATTGTGTCTATGCAGAAGCATAAATTATATTCACCAGCACATCAGTGAGGGTGTTTACATCGTATGCATCCACGCACAAATGTATGGGCGTACAAATAGCAGTCGCTTTCAAAATAAAAGCAACGATATTGATTTGCGTGCATTATCTCTATGCTAGGCTCTTGACTATTGTTCTTTCACGGACCTTACGCGGGCCGGTCAGGGAAAGCCCACGGGCCGGATGTGGCCCGCGGGCCGTATGTTGCCCATGTATGTACTAGCCACTTGAGCCACAGCACCCCCTCAGCATGTCTGAGGCATAGGTGCCAACTCTCACGCATTGGCCGTGAGACACACGCATTTGATTAGTTTCACACACTCACACGCCACCCCCCCGATTTCTCACGCTGAAGTGTCAACCCGGTCGGTCAGATGCCTGAAAAATGAGTTTAGCCTATCTATAGATCTACCTGTTGAGCCACGGTTATGCTTTCAGAGACGGTGAGAGGGTGCAAGAGCACCCCCTGTCTGTGGAATTTTCTAATTTTTCTCTCATTTGCGATGCTACTTCAGAAGCCGTCCCAGGCGCATTCCCCCCGCATTTCCCCGGCTTCAGGTATGCTTTGAGTATTATTGAGTATTTTTCACGCTAAAGTGTCAACCTGGTAGGTCAAATACCTGGCAGATGAGGTTCAACTAAACTAAACCTATACATATGATATCACACATCAGGTGAACGTGCGGAATCTAAGCTTTCCAATGATATTAGCGCCAAGTTGCTGTGATAAATGGTTCGCGAGAAAATTAGCATTGAACCGTCGTGCAATTTATAGGCTAATCATATTTGCATTTTGCACACAGCTGCACACCCATTACTCTCGGTTTAATATTTCACTAACCCTTCACACAACACGTGGCAAACCCAATATCACAATAAATAGCAAACCGTACCGAATACGAGGATATAAAGCATGCCTCTGTGCAATAGGTGGTTCCTGAGTAATCCGGTTTTGAAATTGCAACACATTTCTACATAGCCTCATTGGGGCGAAATTATAATGTATTCTAATGTAAACTATTTGTCAGTAGGCATACATAAATTTTTGTAAATTGCTCAGCCATAGATTATCCCACTATGGTTCTTATATTGTCAGGTTCCAGCCAACCCCATTACAGATAAATGAATATATTTATATTGGCATGCTTCCTAGTGACATTAATGCAAAAATATGACGAAAATCAAATAACGAGACACAAATATTGATATAAAGCCTGACATAAGCCATATGCAGACATTCACATCATGCAGATATGGGTACATCCTGAAAAAGGAATAGCATGTAGGCTATAGGCCATTACAATGACCAATATATTATCTTAAATAAACTGGCTGAATAACACAGGTGACCACTTCTGCAAAATTTCATGGAGTGCTGAAATGTACACACATTTTTGAACATTTCTGAACTGTGAAATGTAGCATATGTTTTTGTGGTTGTGAACTTATTGCAATATCACCATAACTATTCCACCTGTGTGTGCATGGTTATAATTCTGAAGTGCAAAATAGCTTAGGCTACAGCAGAAATATTTCCATAAAAATAAGCAAGTCTGACCTCTGAATTTATTTTGAAAGTGCACCTGATTGATAGCCTGGCGGGGCCATCCTATATCATTGAGATGTATAGTCTGGCATCAAATCATTCACCTCGCTTAATCCAAGGGGCGGGCAGAGAATTGTCTTTCAAACTGCCTAGGCATGCAATAGGCCAGCGCTACGACCATATCCGTATCCGGTAGGCAAAACGGCAAACACATCCTTCTTAGAAAGGAATGACTTAAGTGCATTGTGTTGCTCAACTCTCAAAGAAAGTCCAACTCCTCCAAAGTTGACGCCAACGCCGATTCAAACAACCGCTCTTCGTTCGCCATAGCCACCTTCCTTGTTGTTCACCGTCACAGGACTGTCGTTATCCTGTTAAGCCCGCCTTAAGACTCTCTAACGAAATAGAGCGCTGTGATTGGAGAACATCCACGGTGTTAAGCCAATAGAAATTCCTATGGTTCGATACTAGACGTACAGGCTGAGCAAATTAATTTGCCGCCGCTAGGGTGCGTCTAGATTTCTAGGCTACCTGATTGATGCATTTAAAAGTTCAAATATACAAACATTTCTTAAATTCTTACAAAACACCCACCCACTTTTTAAAATTGTTAGTTTGGACCCCCTCACTTTTGCCATGCGAAATACCAGTGCTGTTTTCAGCATCTGTTTAGTGCTTCATTGTCATTTTCATTGGATTCACGGTTTAGTTTGATATTTAATTTACTTTTGGACTGTTTGATTATATTGTTAAATGTTGGGACTGATGGGCACTGAAATCTGGGGAGGTATTTGATGATCACTATTACGTTCCATGTAGTTGAAAGAGTGTCAGGATTTCAAACAAACCATCCGCTTTCATGCGTTCATTGAACGTCTGCGGTGCTGTAATGGAAACCTTATTGCGTAGCCAAGTAGCCTATTGAGTTATTTTTAAATTATGCATGATTTACTTTTTATTAATTTCGTAGGCTGGCTTTATTTTGTTATATAGAAGTATCTAAATAACCTGTTAATGTAATGTACCAGAATTCAGGAAATTGCATCTAGTCCAAAAAACATTTTCTGGGGGAGGACCCCCATACCCCCCCTCTGAAATGTCCCACCCACTTTCACAATGCCTCCAACGCCCATGGTCCTAGTAGTAGGCTAGATCCCTTTGATATCAATGTTCATTTAACTCTGGGACCCTGGTCCCAGGGATGGATTACTGCACGGGCCTTCCGGGCCCAGACCCAGGGGCCCAAGGTGTCAGGGGCCCTGAAGCCCAAGCCTTTGCATGGAATCATTGCCTCAATATCAACACATCAGGATGTAGGCTATGAATCTGATTGAATTTAGTATTGGCCATCCCCAAAATGCTAGCCTGACGAGCCAGACCTACATTAAAATGTAGGGTCTGGGCACTCACCGTTCACAGTGCTCAGTCCGAGGGGCGGGATAATCGGTTGTCTTTCAAATTCCCTCTGCACGCAATAGGACAGCACTGAGTCCCATACGCTTTCCCACCAGCGGAGCTAGTTGGCTAGTTCAAACTTTTGCCATCTCAAAACAAGCTTAACTCGTGTCACACTGTTGGCCAACAGCAATATCCATCTTCTTTGTTTTCAAGTAGCAGGGAATTCAAGCCAAACCGTTGCAACTCTGCCATCAATCATTATGTTATGCCCCCCTAACGACTCTATAGACGATTTGATTGGCCTGATAGAAGTTTAATTTTTCGAGCTCACAAGCCAACGGAGAGTTGCTAGACTAGTCAAGTCAAGTCAAGTCAGATTTATTTGTATAGCGCATTTAACATGCACAGAGTGCAACCCAAAGCGCTCCACATATAAGACATTGTCATTGACACAGACTAACAAAGACAATAGATGCCGGACGGAGCGGCGTAGTCGCCAGCGTACCCGTGACACCAAGACATACAACACATACAACAAACAAATTAATAAATAAAATAAATAAAAATTAAAAATAAAATTAGTCCAATTTCCAACCGGCTGAAAATGTCCAAGGGCAAAGATGACCCGCGTGAAAACTGCGCACAGCTGTGTCTTCACGATGCAACACCAACAAAGTTCTTTATAACTGACCAACCCGGAGAAATCACTGGCAGTCTGGAGAGCACTGGGAGGACAAGACAGTCCGAATTTTTGATGGGCGACCCTGCTGATTGTCAGCTCGGTGGTCCAGACAGTGACCGTTTGTTGTTTCATGGTTGACGCTGTCATCAGAGTTTCTTAGCACTCAATCCAGACTCCAGGCACCGGTAGATGCTAGCATGGCAGCTCGCAAGTCAGCCGCAGCTCGGTGGTCGTGGCAGCTGCAGATCTCTTGCAGATTGACGTTAGGCCCCCTTGCTGAGCAATCCCTCCGTCCAGACATTGGATGTGCATCGTCACGGATGGATGAGGGACTTCAGAGACATAAGGCAGGCTAGCCAAGGCGCTCATCAGCCCAATGGAAGCTGGTTAACGTTAACTTGACGTTGATGGTGTCAACCGAGTTTGTTAAACAGAAAAAAGGACTAAGAATAACACAAAAACGATCGAAAATAACATGAATAAAGAGTGATTACATTTAACTAGAAAAATAAATACAAAAAATTAACAGAACATTACATAAAATTACGAACATTACATAAATACAAACAAAAACATGATGCCAGACGGAGCGGCGTGTCTCGCCAGCGTCCCCGTAACCTAGCAAAGACTAGCCCTGGAAGCAAATGTAATTTGCTGCCGCTAGGGTGTGTCTAGATTTCTAAGCTACCAAAATGCACCAGAATACAGGAAATCACATCAAACAAATGAAAAAAATTCTGGGGGAGGACCCCCAAACCCCCCTTCCACATATGCGACAATTAGTGGGGAGCCCTTAATACATGTGGGCCCAGGGCCCCGAAAGTTCATAATCCGTCCATGCCTGGTCCCTACACCTGAGAACCACTGATGTACGCTTTTTTTACTGTACGGTATAATGCTGAATGAGCCAAACAAAAATTTCCGCAGCAAAATTTTGGTTGGCCCCACCAAATCTCACTCCAAGGTTTTTTGAAAAGTTGGTAGCCCTGCTGAGGTCTTAACCCTTTAGGTGCCAGGGTTTAAAAAACAACACTGGATTTCGACATTAACATTTCAAAAGGCCATGGCTTGAAAGTGGTCAGAGATAAAGTCCTACTGTGAATGTCAAAATCATTGAGTATGGTCAAAAGTGTATGAAGGGGGTACATTTACTCATCTAGTTTGCATATTATGAATTATGCACCTGTCAGTAAATGCTGGATGTTGAAAATATTTGAGCAGATTTTTTTCCCTTTTTTGTCATTTCATTCATATAACAAATGGACAGGAAAAAAATTTGGTTGGCCCCACCAAATCTCACTCCAAGGTTTTTTGAAAAGTTGGCAGCCCTGCTGAGGTCTTAACCCTTTAGGTGCCAGGGTTTAAAAAACAACACTGGATTTTGACATTAACATTTCAAAAGGCCATGGCTTGAAAGTGGTCAGAGATAAAGTCCTACTGTGAATGTCAAAATCATTGAGTATGGTCAAAAGTGTATGAAGGGGGTACATTTACTCATCTAGTTTGCATATTATGAATTATGCACCTTTCAGTAAATGCTGGATGTTGAAAATATTTGAGCAGATTTTTTCCCTTTTTTGTCATTTCATTCAAATAACAAATGGACAGGAAAACAGTCAAATGTAAACCAACATTAGTTAACTATTACCATAACCACAAAGCCTACCATAAAGTAGGCTAATACATTTGTTCCCATCTCAGGTGACTTTGTAGTTCTTCAGAGCCCTATTTTTGCTACCCCTGCTGTCTGCTGTCTCCATTATGAACACTAGCATCACGTTTACCACTGCCACCCAGGGGCGCCGCTAGGGTTGTATTCCATAGTACGCACCATACGTGGCCCAACCCCCCCCCCCCCCCCCACACACACACACACACACAAAAAAAAGATGCCCGACCTTATTGAGCCTACCAAAAACCAAAAACCTTTACATAAACTGGAACAGAAAGCCCCTCACGTCAACCTACCCATGTCATCCCTTATCAAATAGCCTACCGCATGAAGCGTCTAACTTTTGCAACACTGGCTGTAGGTAACGTGGGCTTATAGGGGTGTTTCAGGCTTTTTAAAAGTTCTGGGATGACGGAGATTTCTCTCCCGGGAATTTTTTTTAATTCTGGTTGCTAAACACACTATTTTAACGCAGTTTGGGAAGGACAGAGATACCTTTTACAGAGCAAGCGGCTCTGACTCAAATTAGGTGAACATACTTTATGCGCATTATAACTTCACTGCCCAACCCGCGAAAAAGGGAAAGAAAAGAAAAAATAAACCAATGAGTTTATGTTGCGGTTTGCGATAGAGAAAAACACAGTTATGGTAACTTACTAACAATAAGGATTTGCTCACAACACTCTAAATACATTGCACTGCTGATTTGGTTGTCCCAAACTTTTAGATGATAGGCCTACGCACAGTCAAGGACTTTTAACACCCGCACCAACCCGACTCGTCATGACGCGCCTTAGCCCCAAAAAGGTTGAGAACCTCTGCTCTACGCATTAACTGAATCCCTGTTCCAAACAGTGTTTTATTTTTTTTAAATAAGCCTACAGAGGTAAGCAAACAATTCAACATTTTAAACATGTGTAGACTGTGACCGTAGAGGACAATTTCTCACTGCTGTCAGTGTCAGCATCACTGCTAAGAACAGTAGGCCTTCGTCTTTTAACGTTACGGTTAAACGCCTGAAAAATATTAAGCTGCTGGTGTTGTTTTCTTTTTATGACTGAATGATTTAGGCTATTATCCTATGAATGAATGGAACGTTGTGTTTTTAAGCGCCAGAACTGACCCATCCAAAGCCACACCCGAAAACCGCCACAGGTCAATCGTTATCATGTCATGACAATGCTACGTTTTCATATTTTATAGTCTATGTATATATAAACTTTATTACAGGCTCTAGGCCCAACAGCAAGACATACAACAACAACAACAACAACAATAACAAAGGAATAGATACATAAACACATACAAACATACTCTGTTTCATGAGAGTCTTAACAGGCACCCATACCAATGTTTCCACAAATATGATTGATATCTGAGTGAGCTGCACCTGGGGCTTGTGAGCATCATTATAATACAGTTTTGAGACTCATCAAGTCGGGACATGAACTTAAACATTAGGTTCCTCAAGAGAGCCTGTAGAGTGCTTAGTAGTCCAGTCATTTTAGGAGAAAGGGTTGAACAAATTGCAACACAAGCAAACTTAACTGATTTTGTATCCTCAATATGTCCTGAGTAAGGGAAAAAAAGCCCCGAAGAATCCCAATAGGGGAAAGTTTAGAAAAAGACCTAAATATACCCTATTCATGCGCCTATACAGTATTTTTCTCACGCAAATAGGGGGAAAAAATTAACCTTCACATATCACCATGAAAATTACTGAGTTGATTACTTACATCAAGACAAACAAAAAATGTATTATACGTTTTTTGAAATTGTTTGTTAACATGGGCAAACAGGGCATAATGTAATTATGTATAGCTAATGTATAATGACCCAAAAAACGAATTGCAACATTTGACAAACAAATTGTCCAAGGCATGGAGGAAGATAATACGTATTATATCTCATCTAGAGGGTATATGCTTATAGAAAATATATGGTTTATGGTGTTTAATTTGTTTTCTCTGGACAGTATAGGCCAAAATGTATCCACTTTACACTAGATTCGCCTAGATTCGCCAAAGCCACACCCGAAAACCGCCACAGGTCAATCGTTATCATGTCATGACAATGCTACGTTTTCATATTTTATAGTCTATGTATATATAAACTTTATTACAGGCTCTAGGCCCAACAGCAAGACATACAACAACAACAACAACAACAATAACAAAGGAATAGATACATAAACACATACAAACATACTCTGTTTCATGAGAGTCTTAACAGGCACCCATACCAATGTTTCCACAAATATGATTGATATCTGAGTGAGCTGCACCTGGGGCTTGTGAGCATCATTATAATACAGTTTTGAGACTCATCAAGTCGGGACATGAACTTAAACATTAGGTTCCTCAAGAGAGCCTGTAGAGTGCTTAGTAGTCCAGTCATTTTAGGAGAAAGGGTTGCCCCTTTACTTTGCACAATTTGTGTCTAAAACAATAATCGGACAGCACAGTATGTTTATGTTAGTGAATGCAGGAAAATTGTGAAGGCAAAGTTGAAGATGGACATGATCATGTCCTAATTCGACAGAAGGGTGCAGATGGGATAACTGCAGTTAGCCTCCAAGTGACTCTATTGTTGTGACATCTGGCAAAAATGCTATACTAATAAATACTAATAAAGATTAATAATTAACAATGCATGCCTATGCATGGGTCATGGTTTTACCAAAGTCATAAATCAGTCAAAACTATACATATTCTAAAAGTATATGCACTGTACATGAAATATAGCATCAATCAACTTATGTCCCATCTTCCTCCATACCAGGCATAACACATACTCCTCTATTCTGTATAGGCAAATCAAGTGAACAGCTGATACATTTTGGCCTGCACTATTAAGGGAAACAAATTAAACACCATAAACCATATATTTTCTATAAGCATATACCCTCCGGAGGAGATATAACACCATTTAAGACATTTCCCATCTTCCTCTATGCCATGCACAATACATTGCCCTCTATTCTGTAAAGGCGAATCTAGTGTAAAGTGGATACATTTTGGCCTATACTGTCCAGGGAAAACAAATGAAACACCATAAACTATATATTTTCCATAAGCATATACCCTCCGGAGGAGATATAACACCATTTAAGACATTTCCCATCTTCCTCTATGCCATGCACAATACATTGCCCTCTATTCTGTAAAGGCGAATCTAGTGTAAAGTGGATACATTTTGGCCTATACTGTCCAGAGAAAACAAATTAAACACCATAAACCATATATTTTCTATAAGCATATACCCTCTAGATGAGATATAATACGTATTATCTTCCTCCATGCCTTGGACAATTTGTTTGTCAAATGTTGCAATTCGTTTTTTGGGTCATTATACATTAGCTATACATAATTACATTATGCCCTGTTTGCCCATGTTAACAAACAATTTCAAAAAACTTATAATACATTTTTTGTTTGTCTTGATGTAAGTAATCAACTCAGTAATTTTCATGGTGATATATGAAGGTTAATTTTTTTCCCCTATTTACGTGAGAAAAATATAGGCGCATGAATAGGGTATATTTGGGTCTTTTTCGAAACTTTCCCCTATTGGGATTCTTCGGGGCTTTTTTTCCCTTACTCAGGACATATTGAGGATTCAAAATCAGTTAAGTTTGCTTGTGTTGCAATTTGTTCAACCTTGACCCCTATTTTGGCTTAAAATGACTGGACTATAGCCCTGAGTCACAAAAGAGCTTACTTACATACATACTTATACTTGCACTGCTACTCCTGGGCTTTTTCAGCAGTATCCTCAGGCAGTCATTATATGCCATCTGAAGTTTACACAGGGTCTCCTCTTTGTAGCTGACCCATAATGGGGCTGCATACAGTACATAGGGGTGCAGTCTGCACGGAACAAGCTCACTTTCACATCCTCAGAACACTGATGGAATTTCCGGACTAACATGTTTGCTTGGACATACAACATGTATGCTTGGACATACAACAGTCGTCTCTACCTATGCATATCAGCATCATCTTTCATCTTATCAGTGATGATGTGCCCAAGATATTTTGTACAGTTAGATACACAGAGGGATTGCCCTGACAGGTAAGACATTGGAAAGTGCAGCTTCTGATCCTCTTTGGTCCTACATATCAATACAACACTCTTTTTTGCATTGTACTGTACATCAAACTCCACCCCATACTCAGATAATATATCCAACAGCTGCTGGAACCAAACAGTGCTGGGGGACATAATAGCCAAACCGTCTGCGTACATCAGATGGTTTAACAGAGTGTTCCCTATCAGACAACCTGACTTACACTTCCCCAACTGCTTTGACAGGTTGTCCATGTATAGGTTGAACAGGGCTGGAGACAAATGCCCCCCCTGCCGTACCATTGCCTACACTAAAGGGTGAGGATAGGCTGTTTCCCCATTTAACTTGCATCTGTTGTTTGGCATACCAGTAAACCAGGATACGTATGATGCATCAAGGCACACCCCCTAAGCATAAGTTTAGTAAAAATCTTATGGTGATTTACCCTGTCAAATGCCTTGGAAGCATCAATAAACCCTAGAAACATTGTAGAGCCCTGACTTCTGTAAGATTCAACAGCTTCTTTCAAGGCATAGATACATAGATCTGTGCTGTGCTTAGACTTAAAACCAAATTGATTTTCTGTGGTGTAAATGAACTCACTCAGTCTATCTAGGAGCATCTTTTCTAACACTTTTGAAAGAATGCTGGCTAATGCGATGGGTCTGTAGTTGTCCAAACTCCCTATTTTACCTGCCTTGTCCTTAATGCATACCTGTCAACATTTAGCTTTATAGTGTTTATACCGGATCTGTGTTTGCATATTTAATACGTTTCATACACGTGTTTCAACACTGCATTTCGGTCGTTGCTTTTACCTTACCATTACCTTACGCATGCCAGTTACCATTACCTTACGCCTGCAGCCTACTTCTAAAACTCCAAAGCTGCTTGCTGTCTGATTTGGTTCCGAGGGAACAAGTTCAGTGTATCAACAACACTCAATAACAGTTTATGTAATGTGTTAATCAATTAAATTCCCAACAATTTCACACCAGCTAGTTCTGGAGTAGGCCATTCAACTAGCCCACTTGCTTACAGTACGACGAAACTCAGGCTGCGCAGTTGGCACCCGCTTCCTTATTTGGGTTTTGGGTTGCCAGGTTTTAGCCTATGACAAAACAGTTGAAATTGAAACTAAGTGATCGTGTATGTGTAGGGTGTATTTCATACACAACCTGGCAACCTGAATGGATCAATGATTTTAAAATGAAGTTTGATGGCCATGCAAATTACGGGAGTTTTCCAGGAGAAATAACAAAACGGGAGGGTGCTGGGAGATGACCTTGAAATACGTGAGAAACCCGGGAAAAACGGGAGTGTTGACAGGTATGCCTTAATGACTGGCACTAATGTGACTGTCAAAATGGTGTCTGGCAGTATACCATGTGTCATCAGCCCTGTGAGGCAAATGGACAGTAGAGTTGCTACTCTGGGGCTGGCTAACTTAAGATGCTCCGCAGTGATGTTATCCTTGCCACTAGCTTTGTTATCAGCTAGTTGCTCTATAGCATGATAAACCTCATTGGGAGTAAAATGATTTACTTCCTCATTTAACTTGCCCACACAATAGGGCTCACTTTTGATACAATTAAACGGAGCTGCGTAGTGCTGCCTCCACCGCTCTGCTATATTGTCTGCACCAGATACCCCTTCAATGTGGCATGGCAGTACTGCTTTGGCCCTATTTGTAGCTTTTACCTCTTTCCAGAACTCAGTGACATTGTTACCAAGCAAGTTTTCAGCCATAGAATGAGCTCTTAAGGCTTGCTCATGCTTCCCAACAAAGAGCACTGCATATTTATATCTGGCATTGGTAAGTTTCTTGTGCTCTAAGTCTGGACCATGCCTGGGTCTACCAGCTATAACCCAGGCTCTATGAGCCATCTTAGCAGCTTCTTGATGGTTTCCATGCACACCATATTCCGGTTTTATTCGGAATAATGCCAATATTCAGATTGCACATGAGTCAATAAATATAGGCTAGTTGTCACACAAGTTTTTTTTATTGTTGTAGGCTAATATTGAATGATTTCACAAATAAAGCCGTGAAAAAATTGTACGCACAGTGCGTACAGGATTATGCCCGCTGGCGCCACTGCTGCCACCTCCAGCTATGGTGGACAAAGGGTCGAAATAAACATTGCCGTGCAAAGACGCACCTCCATTCGAACGTACCATGGCTATAATGGATGATTGATGATTGATTGATTGATATCTCCAAAAAGTCAGATATTCTCCTTCAGAATTAGAATAGGTTAACAGATCCATGACTTCATCACAAGTGAACGTTTTATTCACCATTTGGTGTAACTCCAGTGGTATCCTGCATCTCTAAGGTCCTAACTCCTGTAGTATCCTGCATCTCTAAGGTCTTAAGTCCTGCGGGGTTCCTTGTGTCTAGCGTCCTAACTCCTGTAGTATCCTGCATCTATAAGGTCCTAACTCCTGTGGGGTTCCTCGTGTCTAAGGTCCTAAGTCCTGCGGGGTTCCTCCTGTCTAGCGTCCTAACTTCTCCCTCATGTTGCCTGTTTGCCACCCGCAGGAGCCTGCCCTGGATCCAGGTCCAGTCAGACGAGCCGCAGCAGAAGGGATCAGACGAGATGGACGGGGGCGGGCAGAGTGTGAGCTCGACCAAAGTCTCCACAGAGTCCTCCAGTCCAAGGACCAGCTTGAATCACAGCTCACCCGTCAGAGCTCTGGAGTGTGGACTGCATCTATCTGCTGACCTCAAGACCACTCATGGTAAACGCCGCCATCTTAAATAGCTAGCTCCACTAGCCCCTATAAGCAGCTAACTCAACCATCTCACATAAGCTACCGACTCCAGCAGGGGACACTAGTAGCTGAGTCTACCATCCATTTAGGGGGCAGCCGTGGCCTACTGGTTAGTGCTTCGGACTTGTAACCGGAGGGTTGCCGGCCAGCAGGAACGGCTGAAGTGCCCTTGAGCAAGGCACCTAACCCCTCCCTGAGCACTGCTGTAGCAGGCAGCTCAAAGCGTCGGGATTAGTGTGTGCTTCACCTCACTGTGTGTTCACTGTGTGCTGAGTGTGTTTCACTAATTCACGGATTGGGATAAATGCAAAGGCCAAATTTCCCTTACGGGATCAAAAGAGTATATATACTTATACTTACTTATACATCCCGTATCAACTTGACAGCTGACCACAATAGCTCACTTAAACAAGTAATTACAGTAGGTGACAGAGGCAGCTGTATGAATAACTCGCTAGCACTCCTTAACCCAGCTCTGACAAAAACACAGGTAAAATATGACCAAACCAGAAAGGCTCTGGTGCATAGACATCCATGAAGGGCCACATAGGTCTTGTATGTGAAACTCGTTCTGTTTTGTTCTGTCAAGAATTTACCTTGAGCAGCCTACATAAGACAATTTGAACTGTTGTTGTGGATTATAGAGAGACAAACTCTCCTCAGTTGATTCAGTATGTTGGCAGTGAAATTATTGCATAGATCCAGGGGCGTAGCACCAAATTCTGGGCCCTATGCACAAGTGGTGGCCATGGCCCCCCCCCCCCCCCAACCAACCAACCAACCACCGGCTGTAAGCATGAAGCATGAGGTTCACAACTAACTACTATCTAATCACACATTGAATTAATCTAACAACTCTTATATGTACTGTATAACAGAAAATAATCTTATTACCCAAGACTTCACTGAATTTCTTTTTTATTTGAAGAATGTTTAAAAGCTAGAACATGAAATGAATGAAAACACTTTTGGCTGAGAGAACAGCTATTAATACAAATTGAACACTTTTGGCTGAGAGAACAGCTATCTATAGCTTACTGAGTGTGATGCGTTTCACAAGTTAGCTTTGCTACTAATTTGACAGCCTTTCCTCATGAACCTATATAACATTGAGCCTACTAAGTTAAGCTATTAGCTCATAATAATTTTCGAATTAGTAGGCTATTGAAATGTTGTGGTAGGCTATAAATCAGGCATCATGTTATTTCTAATTTTGTGTTAATGCTGTTTTAGCACTGATAATCGCGGATCGCGGTGGTATTGAAGTGTTTTGTAACCTTCAGGAGTTCATTTAATTTGTAGACTATTGCTTTCACATTGGGCTCACCTTTCTTGGGAAAGAAGGCTGTTAACACTTGTTTTCCCTCATTTCTTTTTTTCTCCCTTTCTTGCCTCTCTTTTCTTTTCTGGGAACCGGATTTAGCTTTCTTAGACTTAGACATCTTCACACCGTGACCGTCTGCATTGCCGCTTCGGCAGAATGAACGTTACTTCAAAAATGCGCCTAGCAGGGGAAATGAACCATTTCGTGCAAGGGAGAGGGTGCCTGCCCTCAAACAATGTTGGCTTGGACACAATTTAATACATCAATCAACTGATGCATTTACTCGAAATATTTGCATCTATATTAGTTAATAACATTTATTAAGATCTTTAAATTAAGGAAATTATTTATTATTAAGAAAAATAAAATTCAACTCCTTAGGGGCCCTCCCCCCACTTGGGGCCCGGGTAATTTATTCCCACTTGTCCCCCCACTACAACGCCCTTGCATAGATCAAAAGAAGCCCATTTCGAATATAAATAATGAGATCACCAGAGCACATAGATATTTGGATTGCTTAGTTTATTGTTGAAAAGGTGAAGAAAGTACTACCATTTTGATGTAAGGATACGTCAGCAGAATACAGATGTAGGATTACGTCTTCATTAGTTACTGAAAGACATTGTGAATTTGAGCAAAGTTATTCTTCAGCTGGGGAAAATACCTGCAGTTTAGCCAAAGTGATTCTTACAGTAACTGAATAACTTACCTGGTTAAGGTCAGCGTTGTAAAAACTCCCACAGTGTTAGTGTTCTAAGACTAATCGTTTTGATCTATCCAAGTTCATTGTCAAAATAGACCCGTCGTCAGGGTAACTCACTTACTCAAAGGAAATGGAGGTCAACTTTGTCCAATCTCATTCATCTAGAACTCTGCACTTGCTCTGAGCTTCCCACCATTGCAACACTGTGTATGAAAATGCCTTTCCCAGTTAAAACCAAGGGGGAAAGCAAACGTTCAGAAAGCGTATCCCATATGGGAGGCTCTGAGGTTAATTGTGGACCACTTGGAGTTAGCATTCCATGCATCCATCAATCCATCCCCCGTTCATTTTGGCGTCAATCTGACATCAAATAACTTTACATCTGAAGCGTTTTAAACGAGAGCTCCGGCCAGTTTTAACACAGAGCTCAGTTCTTCAATCAGCCAGGC
Source organism: Alosa pseudoharengus (assembly GCF_046254945.1). Classification (NCBI taxonomy): domain Eukaryota; kingdom Metazoa; phylum Chordata; class Actinopteri; order Clupeiformes; family Clupeidae; genus Alosa; species Alosa pseudoharengus. The sequence continues at coordinate 35,330,158 of NW_027468620.1, read as the reverse complement.
TACTAATTCACAGTCTACCTGCTGAAGTTGCAGCATCGGTGTTACTCCGCTCGCAACCCACCACCTCCCCTCACGCCTCCCGTCTTCAATAGTTAAAGAATAAAGGCGTGTATGGCCGAATCCTGCCTGACTCCTGCCTGCGCAGTCGACTCTGGCATGATTCTGCCAAGCATCAGGACCCTGGCCAGAGACTTCGCCAAACATGCTCTTCTGTTATGCTTTTATGGGTTTATGCAAATTCTGGAATGTGAACTAGTGAGATGACGGTATCAACATGGAAGTTCCAAATGAGAGCTGCCGCTGCACGCTACTGAATGGAATACGGAGGAGCAAAGATGACAGGAGAAATAAATAACGCTACTGAATGGAATACGGAGGAGCAAAGATGACAGGAGAAATAAATAACGCTACTGAATGGAATACGGAGGAGCAAAGATGACAGGAGAAATAAATAAATGCAGAAACCAAAAGCTACACTCGAACTCGGAGCACTCAGCACATTATCAATTTTTTTTAGCGAGGCTACCAGGCGACTTACTTTGTTTCGGTCCGTTGCCCGTGTTTGTCACTCAACTGACACTGAGGATGCGCTGAACATCAGTTCACCAACAGGAAATGAAATTAAAATTGGCTTCACTTGTCGCTATTGAAGTCCTATGGAGTGGCTCTGTCCATTCCTTTCACTGTCTATGGTTAAAACAGTCTTCTATCCGCAGGTGCGGTCAGAGCTGCTGCTGGCAAGACACAACACCACCTCCCCAACTGTACCACTGTCTGACACACCACCATGTCCCCAACCACACCACTGACACACGACACTTCACCTCCCCAATCAAACCACTGACACAACACATCATCTCCTCAACCACACCACTGACACATCACCTCCCCAACCACACAACTGACACATCATCTCCCCAACACACCACTGACACACGACACATCATCTTCCCAACCACTGACACATCATCTCCCCAACCACACCACTGATACATGACAATCATCTCCCCAACCACACCACCATGTCCCCAACCACACCACTGACACATCATCTTCCCAACCACTGACACATCATCTCCCCAACCACACCACCATGTCCCCAACCACACCACTGACACAAAGCCACACCAGCCTCTGACAATATGATGCTCCCCAGCGTGACGCGCCTCCTCTCTCCTCTCAGAGGTGGCTATGCAGGCTCTCAGAGAGGAGGACCGTGGTGGCTATGCAGGCTCTCAGAGAGGAGGACCGTGGGGGCCAGAGAGGTGGTCAGGCATATTGGTATGAACTTCTGGAAAACCTCGTTGGTTGAGTGTGCATCAGCTTTATCGGAGTAGTGAAGACACTCAGTGACAGACATTTAAGGGCAAATTTATGGAAATCTTTTGCTCGTCATAAATATGGCCAAATTTGCTTGAGTTTTGAATTTAAATTTTGAGTATTATGTGCATGCATAAGACTTGTATCTTAAATGTATGTATTATATGTGGTGTGCTAATCACTAAGCCTGCCCGACGAGAGATGGAGTTTCAGACCCTTTTAGGAAATGTAAAGACCACCTCTGTTTAAACGCAACTATAGCCTCTTTTAGTAATCCTCATCTTTGTTTAGAGTAGTCCTTTTATAACTTATGTCAATGTAGTCCTTCTAATCTTCTACGTAGATAATGCAATCATAGTCTCTATCTTTAACTGTCTTTGGCAAATACAATTATAATCTCTCTTTAAGAGATGTAAATATATTCTCTTTAGGAGATACAGGAACTGCAACACTTGCCCTGCTTCATGTTGTCTGTATTTTGATAATAAACAATTCATCTGTGAATTCAGTGGAGATCGGATGGTTTGTGTTACTGACCGTGGAGAGTTGTTAATTGTTAATTTAATTTACTGAAAGCAAGAAATTATTATTATTTAATGTATATAAATATTTGAGAGGGAGTGCTGTAAATGAAGGAGAGTGTAATATGTAAAAGAATATGTGTGTTTCTTTCTTCTTCTCTTACCTCTCTTTAAAATGCTCTAACAGGTTGAAACCATTTGTGTCTTGTTCTAATCACAGTGTGTTGTTTCGCATTCGGTTCTGTCTGCACGTGGCCTCTTAGATCTTTCTCACCCATCCTTCTCTCTCATCCTCTGATCTCATCCTTCTTTTTTTCTGATCTCCGCACATACGAATCTACACCTCTCATGTTTGTGTGTGTGTGTGTGTGTTTGTGTGATTGAGATGATGGATGGTGGAGTTATTTTTCAACTCTTTGTCACCTCAGATGTTATCTGCTAAAGGGCTGGCTGTCTGCTTTCCTGTCAAAGCTGCATCAGAGAAGAGAAACGTTTGACATTTTCCAAAGGTCATTTCTATGTGTGTGTGTGTCTGTCAGTGTGTTTTTGTTTGTGTGTTTATGTGTTAATGTGAGTGTGTGTGTGTGTGTGTGTGCACGCGCGTCATCTTACTCACTCACACAGCTGAATGCCAATAATGAATCTGATGTCATCAGCCCTGAAAGAATGTTATTTTCCATTCTGTCTGACACACACATAAACCACAACCCTGCACACACACAGATAAACCACAACCCTGCATAAAACCCTGTCCACACACACACACACACACACACACACGGTTAATCCTAGGGGTTAGTGTTAACCCTTTGTCAGCTGGAGGGTTAGGATTTAGTGCCATCACTTAGGGACAGAATAACTAGTTACAACCCTCTCTCACACACACACACACAAATACACTTCAGACACACTCACCTCAGGTCCCGGGAGCCTGATACAACTCATACATACACACACACACACCTTCCTCAGACAGAAACAGAAACACACACACACACACACACACACCTCAGACACTTGAGTGTGTAGTTATATATGGGTTCAGGGGAGTGTTTCATTGAGTGATGCTTCTCTCCTCCATGAGGGTCACAGCATCCATCACCCTTATTAATGAGCCTTCATCTCACCAAGCTCTGTGTGTGTGTGTGTGTGTGTGTGTGTGAGAGAGAGAGAGAGAGAGTGCAAGACAAAGACACACTTATTAATGAGCCTTCATCTCACCAAGCTCTGTGTGTGTGTGTGTGTGTGTGAGAGAGAGAAACTGAGACACACTTATTAATGAGCCTTAAGCTCACCAGGCTCTGTGTGTGTGTGTGTGTGAGAGAGAGAAACTGAGACACACTTATTAACGAGCCTTCAGAAAGCTTTCTGTGTGTGTGTGCGTGTGTGTGCATGTGCCAATGAGATAAAACTCATCTGAATGATTAAATTAGTTGAAAACCTCTCCCCCCTGACAGACTGGTGGTAAATAATATTTCTTAAGGTCAAGAAAGGTCATGTTTAGACATGATTTATCCCGAGCCATCAGGGTGTGTTTCTGTATATCTATCGCTACACAGAGACTGATGGAGAGGCCTCAGCCAGCGCCGTTTTATCCTGATCGAAGCAACCACTGCGGCGGTGTCTGTGTCCCTGTCTGATGCAGACTATTGCTTGACGATTGGAGATCCCTTTCTATGCCTCTGTAAGGTGTCGATGGATGGCCAATAAAGTACCCTTTGTTATGACGAAATTGACCGTAAAGCATAATTAAAGCAAGGTATTGTTTCCGGTGCCTGAAGGCTCAGTTATCAGCTTCAGCTGTAGCAGTTTGGAGGCAGCAATTTTACTCCCACCCCTTTTGCAACTAGAAATGAAGTATCACTTGGATTAATAGAAAGCTTCTTACACAAAGTGTGTAATCGTGAGTTAGATGACGGCCAGTTATGGTTGTCAGTATGGCTCTAACATAGTGTTTCATTGCAGGGTCTTTGGAAAAGTGGCTGGCCTATTTCACAGACACATCAATCGTGCACTTTAAATCAGTGCCCTACTTATAAGTTAAGAATTTTAAATTGACTTGTGTCTATGCTGACAGGGATTGAGACGTAAGATGATTTTGAATGTAGAACAGGTGCACATTCTCTGCACATTTGGTAGAGAGATCTCGCACACGTTCTTCAGTGATCGTTGGCTTCTGGCAGTGCTAGCTTGTTAATCACTAAGGCAAGACCCGGAGACTTTGGATGTAAGAAACTTTTTCAACAGAAAGGGATGAAGGCACCAAGGTACAGGGAGGAAAAAGGAATTGCTGTATCGGCAGATATCAGTGCACTTCCTCTCACTTCACAGGGTGGTTAAGGAGAGAGTGCCAGCAAGTCTGGCCCAGTAGTTCTCAAATGTTTTTTTGTGACAAGGGCAGTCAGGCACACCATTTAGGGAAACATGCTTTACTAAGTTAGACTTCCAAAACACAATTATAGCTCTGTCAATAATCATAAACAACCTTTTACCTTACCCAACCCATGCCTCAATGCACAAGTGTGCAACAGCAGTTTATGAACCACTGAGGTGTACCCTACATTTTGCATTTTGCTTTTCAGGCTAATGAGATAACACAACGTGTATTGACTGGCTTTACAAACCCTAATTATAAACATTCAATCAAAGACATAACCCCCTTTGCAGTGCATGGTGAAATTCTAGAATGAACGATTATAACACAGAATGATTTTTTCTGGTAATGCACAGCATCTTTTTGTGTTCTGTACGTTGTTCCCAATGGCAACGATGTGAAGATTTTGCACTGTTGAACAGATGTAGCAACAGTAACTAAGGGAGGCGGGACTTGCAAATTGATACATCCGGCCGCCACAATTAGCATTTTCTCAAAAATGCACTCTAGTTTTCCCTACTTACCCTACTTTTCATAGTAAGTATCCATCAAGTTTTCTCTCTGTCAGTCTTGCAGATGTGAACCATGTTTTGTATTATTATTATTTCAATAAGCTTGTAGTAACAGAAATTAACTTTAGACAGTGCCGGAGTGAACAGAACAAATCTATGCCATTTACTTGTTAAACAAAGTTCATTGTGGTGTCATTTAAGTGCCTTCTGTGTCTGGGAGCACAATATTGTAATGTGTGTGTAACAGGGTTGGGTAGTAACGGATTACATGTAATCTGGATTACGTAATCAGATTACAAAAATCAAGTAACTATAATCAGCCCAGAGTACAATAACAAAATTGTGTAATCAGATTACAGTTACATTGTTGGGGATCGCCTGATTACATTTTATCATGCAAACAATGCAACTTTTTTATGATAGCCTAGCTATCTTTTAATTTGACAAGCAGTTTATTCGGATGTTCACTTTTTAGACTTTTTAAAGATTTAAAGAAGGTTAAGAACAAAATTATTCACACCCCTGGCAAATATAGATTTTTGCCAATGTTTTTTGATTGATTTTTACCAATCAATGATTTTTACCAATCTTGACCAATATGTTTGTTCTTACTTAAAATGACACTTGCACATGCCAAAAGGTTGCAAGAAAATGTGGTAAAAACATGGAATCAAAAAAAAGTGTTTTTATCTTTTTTAACATTTTTATAAAAAAATGAGTGTTCAAAATTATTCATACCCTTTTTAAACAATCACTAGAAACATCTTTATTTACCACCACAGCTCTCAAAATGGTTCATATAATACCCACCAAGCCTCTTCATGTCTCCACAATGATTGTAGACTGCACCTTTTTAGCAGCAATCTGGGTTTTGAGGCAGGAACGATTATTTGCCATCACTTTGGCCTTGTGCTCACTTTTTTGATGGATTTAGGTCCGCTCTAAAATGTTGATATTGTTCTCTGTTAACCATTTCTTGCCTTGTTTGTTTGGCTGTATGTTGTGGATCATTGTGTGGTTTAATGTTCAAATGCTGCCTTTTGGAGCACCCATGGCCTACTGGTTAGGGCTTCGGCCTTTGGGCTTGCCGGTTCGACTTCACTAATTCACGGACTGGGATAAATGC
>NW_027468620.1:35301805-35319305 GCF_046254945.1 Alosa pseudoharengus | reverse complement strand
CTAACATACATTCAATTGCATGTCCATCAGTGTGTGCTGACTCTGCTGAGTCCCTAAGATTGTGAATACTTTGCTCAACCAGTTAATTCTGCACAGGATTATAGCTCCCTCTACTGGTTTACTTCAACCATTACATCTTCAGGACCAAAGTACTGTATACATTTAATCTTCAGGACCAAAGTACTGTATACATTGCATCTTCAGGACCAAAGTACTGTATACATTTAATCTTCAGGACCAAAGTACTGTATACATTACATCTTCAGGACCAAAGTACTGTATACATTTAATCTTCAGGACCAAAGTACTGTATTTTCAAGTATCTTCAGGATGATTCCACTCAGCCTCCCTGCAGTTCCAGTTATGTCAAAGTAAAAAATGAGGAGGCACACTGATCCCAGGCCATTTTCAAAAAATAGACTTCTTTTCTATTTTGGCCGCCTTGCTGGCGGCATAATGACCATTTGTTCTCACCCGTTGCCATTCATTAGACTTCATTTATAAAGCACTTTGAATTAACAAAGTGTATGAATTATGCCAGGCTAAATACATTTGCCTTGCCTATAGAGTACAAAGCAGGTACATATTCTATAACCTTCCTTGCTTTGTTTTTGCAGAAGCTGCATGTAGAATAGATCAAAGCGGAAGTATCTAAGATGAAAACATTAAGGAGAGAAAGCCGGAGAAAGACTGGAAGAGTGGTTGGGCCGGAGGGTTTCCAAACGTGTGTGTGTGTGTGTCTTTGGGTGTGTTCGAAACGGGTAAAGTTGCTGCCTTTTAAGATATCTAACTGGGGAGCAAGGCAGCAAGTGCGGTTCGAAACTGAAAAAACAAATTCTGCTGCCTTTTAAGATATCTTAGAATTCCCAAATAACAGTCATTTTTGAAGGCAGCATCGATGCACACTTCATGCTCCCTCCTACCCATAATCCCTTGCGGCAACGTCTGAAACAGCTGTGAAAGGTAAACAAACATGGCGGATGACATCGGTAATGGCTGCTGAATTTGTTTAAAATGTAATTTGTGTGACCTTATTTTGCTTAGATTTGTAGATTACAGATTAGAAATAAACAATTTACTATCTGATTATGCCATTGTTGTAACCATTAATAGCGTCTGGTCTGATATATCTGCCGGCCGTAAAACTAATTTATACCGTTAGCCTGCTAGCTTACGTAAGCTAATTTAGTTTAACGTCAGGCCTTTGCTAATGTCATACCGTAGTGTTAACCAAAGATTCTAGAGTGCTACGCTCATTTTTAAAAGATGCATTTAATCCAAAGTCATGTCTAGTAAGACAGCTCTCTATGTAGGGAGGGAGGCAGTAGGCAGCTGTCTCCCGTTTCGAACACACCCTTTGTGTTCTTAGAGCCATTTGTTAGAGAAAGACTGCAAGAGTAGTTGGGCCGGAGGGCCAATAGAAGTCAAGTCAAGTCATTTTATTTGTATAGCACATTTAAACAAACGACAGTTGACCCAAAGTGCTTTACAAGTTAGAGCAGGGAAGGCAGAAATAATATGCCTTGAAGACACATAGACAGGTGTGCAAGACTCCATGAATATAGTTAAATAATGTAAAATAGAATAGAACAAATTTGCACTAGGACCCTCCAGAGCAGCCCTTGGAGGTCGCCCAGCTCCTGCAGGAGGACTCGTGCGACAGTGTCCCACATGTTTCTTGGTGTTTTAAGCCCCCAACGTTGTCTTTAAGGCAGCGCTGCTTGGAAGGCACTAGGGTTAGGCATGGGTCCATGGGATTTTGGACATAGGACCTCATTTCCAAGTAAGCAAGTGTGATATTTATCAGTGGAGACCGTTTTCAACACGTAGGTTTAGGATTAGGTGCCTTTAAGTCGATGGTGGCTTAAAACACCATCGAGTGTCCCACATAGCCACAGCAGGTTCCTGCCGGTCACCTCCAATAGCCGCTGGACGGCCCAGGAGATGAGCCTGGTCTATGTGGACCACAGTGTAAAGCTCAAAGGATGAGCTCTATGCAGCTGAATGCTCAAAGCTGAGCATCAGCATTAGGTAATTCAGGGCCTTCCCAACAAAAAGGCGGGAATGATGGCCTGCACGGAGATCAGTTAGGCTTAGATAGGTTAAATTAGGCTATCGGGATATAGGGTCATTAATATCGGGATATAGGGTCATTAATATCGTGATATAGGGTCGTTAATATTGTGATATAGGGTCATTAATATAGGGTCATTAATATCGGGATATAGGGTCATTAATATCGTGATTAATATTGTGATATAGGGTCATTAATATCGGGATTAATATTGTGATATAGGGTCATTAATATCGGGATATAGGGTCATTAATATTGTGATTAATATTGTGATATAGGGTCATTAATATTGTGATTAATATCGTGATATAGGGTCATTAATATCAGGATATAGGGTCATTAATATTGTGAGCTTGTGAAAAGATGTTCATATGTGTAACAAAGTTTTGCAATTGTGTAAAATTGTGCATGTGTAAAGACATTTCGCAGATATATTTTGTACATGTGTGAGTCTCCTGCGCAATGCTGTGCGACGCTTTCCTGCGCAAAACTGAAATTATGAGCTTGCGAAACTGATTTACAAGACTTTCTTTTACTGTCTATGATTTTTGGCCCTATTTTTATGGCCTTCCTGAAGAGCCAATCAGCATGCTGCTTACTGTCTAGTCAACCAACCAATCAGCACTTCCCACCAACCACCAAGACGCTAGTAGACATGAGCAGGAGACGCTTTTGACATGGAGCAGCCACATGAAGGCAAGCCACAGGTGGGTGATCTAGTACAGTTTTTACCAAGAACATGTACGAATGAGGGGTGTGCATATTAATAGTTCATAATATTAGAATAACCGACAGAGTTATTTGGTTATTCACGTTTTTTCAAATACTATTTTGAGGGTGCATCTGATTCTTTCAGTCTGCTTAGCAACGAGTCTAGCAATATAATGCTCCATTAACGTTAGAATCTGAATTCGGTGGTCTCCCTTTTATTTCTTGTTTATTTCTCAGCACTGTGTAGGCTACACTTACAAATACATTACATGCACAGAACAAAGAAACGGGAAAATGTCTCAGATTCTCTGTGTAATGCAACTGCTAGATTCAAACTTAACTTACCAGCAGGTTCAGAGGAAGCTTCTTCCCTAAGTCTGTCACCCGACTGAACTCTAGCTCTGCATCTCAGTGACAACCAACCAACCAACTAACGATGCCTCTTTGCCTGTGCCTGTTGATGTGTCCACGACCATGGCAACCAGTGGCGGTTTTAGGTACGGGCGAACCGGGCGGTCGCCCAGGACGGCATCTTGTAGGGGGCGGCACGAGCGCTTAAAAAAAAAAAAAGAATAATAATAATAAACGTCGCAAAACGATTTTCTATTATCCATCACTTGTGTGAGGAATTAGGGAATTGGCGCCCCTGTTGCTCAGAAGGTAGGCCTACTGCACTGCACTGTGCAGAGGAAGGGGCGAAGGGAGGGGTTTGCGGGGGACAGTTCACCTCTGGGTTTCCTTAATGAAACGGGAAAGGGGGGATGAATGGGGATCCACTGTATAGTAGCCTACAACAGTCTATTAGTGGGCTAAAATCAGTCACACCTTGACTTTCTTCCAAACAACGCACATCTCATAATGTTAGACACTGAAAGACAGTTAATTTGCCCTGGCTGTAAAGGACCCATATAATAAATAATTTTCATAACCTGTTCACAACAATCTTCATGTGTGTACATGTCCTATATAGATTGTCTCAGAATAACATACCCCTGTTTGATGACTGTCAAATTGCCAGGGCTATCATAGGCCTATATATAGTCACAATGGGCTATATAAGGCCTATATATAGTCACAATGGAAACTCAGAAACTGAATTTCTGGTAGCACGGCCCCCAGATATAAAACAACCCAAGTAGGCTCGGGTACAGACAAAGGTATATGCATATAGTGTATGCATGTTGTCACAAACACCTTGGCTCAAAGGGTAAGGACATAGGGAAGACTGACACCGTCGGGCAACTTTTAAATGATAATCTTAATTTATTTACAAATAACTTTACAAAAGTCAGTAGGAGAGAGGCAACACAAGATAAAATAAAGTGTCATGCACGTCAGCAAAGTGTATGTGTAGTGCATAAAGAAAAGGCAATTGGGAATCGCTGCAGCCAGCCCTCCACAGCGTCAGGCCAGAGCAGAACCGAGAGCGTTAGTGAGACCTCAGGACACCGGCTTTATTCCGACAGCCATTAACACGGAGCCACGCCCCTCATTAGCCACGGGACCTCTCCAGCTCCTCCTGCAGGTCAAAATGCAATAATACAGCAACAACATGCCTAGTGCTCAAGAGCACCATACAGGCAGAGGGAGGAAGAGGCGTAACGCTTCACAGCATGGCAAAGCCAGGGCGTCACATCACTCCCCCCCAAAAGACAGGAGTCCATTACATGGGATTCTGGGAAAACATCTAAAATCCCAATCACCACAATCTATTCCATAACTATTAAACACAAACATACCACATTCTGCACACATTAAAGGCCTTAGTGAACATCCACACACCATACATTCATTCACACTGAAATATCAGTCAAACAGTCCACACCAGTGTCACTCATGACCTTATTACCATCCCCACCCTCCCATATATCCGGCGCCTGGACACACGGGAAACCTGAAACAAAATAAGACATGACACAGTAGGCATTCATTCCAACCCCTCCGAGGATCGATAAAAGGCATCATTTCCCCGGCCAACATTTTCAGGACATTGACGTCTATAATGACCTGGCTTATGGCACTTATGGCACGTATCGTCAAAATTACCATCTCTCGTGGTGCCCTCAGACACAGCATTAGAACTCACGAGAGGACCCGCATCAATACGACCAAAGCGCGGCTCTCGCCGATAATAATCTTTGCGCAGAGAGAATTCACGCAACTGATACTTGTGTGTTAAAGCATATCCATCAGCGAGGGAACTGGCCTCAAAGACTGTCTTTACATGATGTTCATTAACATAAGTGGCCACCCTTGCAGGCAAGATGTTTTTGAACTGCTCAACAATCATCAAATTACACAATGAGTCGAAATCCTCAACAGCCTCAGCTGTAAGCCAACGGAGGAACAACGGAATGTGCCATTCCACCATATCTGTTATCACCGGCCATCGCAGAAAACGGCATCATGCCAAAAGGAGCAGAAATCGCCTTAACCTACAGCAACTTAAACGGTCCTCACCTACAGAAACCTCTTTCTCCATGGGCTTGTGGAACTGTCAATCCGCAGTCAACAAAACGGACTTCATAGCTGGCTATGCCAACCACCTTTCGTTGGAACTCCTTGCTCTCACTGAGACTTGGATCAAACCAGAGAACACAGCCACCCCGGCTGCACTCTCCACTAACCTTACACTATCCCACACCCCTCGTCCATCCGGACGAGGAGGTGGGACGGGCCTGCTGATCTCCAACAAATGGAAATTCACCCCGCTACTACCTTCAAACAAATATGTCTCATTCGAATTCCATGCCATCACAGTGATCGCCCCAGCAAAACTCTACGTGCTGGTCATCTACCGCCCTCCAGGCCAACTAGGCGACTTTTTGGATGAACTTGACACTCTGCTGTCCTCCATCCCTGAGCATGACTGTCCGCTTCTTCTTCTCGGCGATATCAACATCCACTTAGATGCCCCAGGCTCAGCGGACTTTTTGGCCCTGATCCACTCCTTTGACCTCAAACTGGTTCAAAGCCCACCGACACACAAAGCTGGCAAAGAGCTTGACTTGATCTTCACTCGGAACTGCAGCACAGACACCCTCACGGTGACGCCTCTCCATCTTTCTGACCACTTCTTCATCCAGTTCAACGTCAGCCTGACAGAACAGCCTCCGGCTCCTCAGCCGATGGTCACGTTCCGCCGCAACATCCGGAACCTGTCTCCAACGCACTTTTCCTCTGTGGTTGCCTCCGGTCTACCTCCACTCAACACCTTCTCCTCTCTGGAGGTTAATGAGCCCACAGACTCGCTCTGCTCCACACTGAGCTCGTGTCTAGACGAGCTGTGCCCTCTTACCACAAGGCCAGCTCGATCCAAACACTCTCATCCATGGCTAAATGATACCCTCCGATCGCAGCGCACCAGACTCAGAGCCGCGGAGAGGAAATGGCACAAATCCAAACTAACTGATGACCTCAAAAACTACCAGACACTCCTGGCCTCCTTCTCAGCCAGCATCACTGCTGCTAAGACGGCTTTCTACAATGACAAAATCAATAGTGCTACAGACACTCGAAAACTTTTTTCAACCTTCAAATCGCTACTCAACCCTCAGATGCCTCCTCCTCCATCCAGCCTTACTGCAGATACCCTCGCCTCCTTTTTTACAAACAAAGTGGCGGCAATCAGCAGTCAATTCTCTACATGCCCACTCAACGCATCGGACTCAGATACCGCACTCCTACAACCTCTAGGGACTGCTAGATCATCTTTTTCAGCATTCACGCCTCTCTCCGAGAATGAAGTATCTAGACTCCTGACATGCAGCCGTCCTACCACATGCTCGCTGGACCCTATACCTACGAGCCTACTTCAGTCCATCAGCCCGACCATCGCACCAGCTATCACACACGTGATCAATGCCTCGCTAACCTCCGGCACATTTCCAACAGCGTTCAAAATGGCCCGGGTAACACCGTTACTTAAGAAAGCTTCTCTCAACCCTGCTCAAGTGGAGAACTACCGCCCTGTCTCACTCCTGCCTTTCTTATCCAAAGGCATTGAACGAGCAGTCTCCAAACAGGTCTCTGACTTCCTTTCACAGAACAACCTTCTGGATCCAAATCAGTCTGGGTTCAAAAGCGGCCACTCTACCGAAACGGCTCTGCTGTCTGTAACAGAAGCCTTAAAAGAAGCCAGGGCGACCGCTCGGTCATCAGTACTCATTCTGCTTGACTTATCGGCTGCCTTTGACACGGTTAATCACCGCATCCTTCTCTCTATACTCGCTAACATGGGAATCTCCGGTTCTGCTCTCTCCTGGTTTGAATCCTACCTCACAGGACGCTCGTTTAACGTATCATGGCTTGGTCAGCTATCTGCACCTCACCATCTCACTACAGGGGTCCCCCAGGGCTCAGTACTGGGCCCCCTTCTCTTTGCTATCTACACCACCTCCTTGGGACAGATTATCCGTTCGCATGGCTTCTCATACCACTGCTATGCAGACGACACACAGCTCTATCTGTCCTTTCCACCTGATGACCCCTTGGTTTCAGCACGGATCTCGGATTGCCTCTCAGACATAGCTACATGGATGAAGGCACACCACCTCCAGCTGAACCTCTCAAAGACTGAACTGCTGGTCCTCCCAGCTAAACCTACCATACACCACGACATCAACATCAAATTTGACTCTCTGTCTGTTTCACCTACCAGGACTGCAAGAAATCTAGGAGTTGTTCTCGACAACCAACTAAACTTCTCAGATCATGTTGCCTCAGTCGCCCGGTCATGCCGTTTCGCACTCTACAATATACGGAAAATCAGGACTTACTTAAATCAAGATGCCACCCAACTTCTGGTTCAGGCAATAGTTATCTCACGACTCGACTACTGCAACGCCCTCCTGACAGGTCTCCCAGCCTGCGCAGTGAAACCACTTCAGATGATCCAGAACGCGGCGGCGCGCCTGGTCTACAACCAACCCAAGAGGGCACATGTTACCCCGCTACTCAACCAGCTACATTGGCTACCTATGGCGGCCCGCATCAAATTCAAGGCTCTAACGCTTGCCTACAAAGTAGTCTCTGGTTCTGCTCCCACCTACTTGAATGCCTTCATACAGATATACGCTACCTCCAGACCGCTGCGCTCCTCAGACGAACGACGTCTAGCTCTACCTCCGGTACGCTCAGGCCAATCCAAACTTTTCTCATCTGTTGTTCCTCGCTGGTGGAACACACTGCCAGTTCCTACAAGGGCAGGGACATCCCTCTCCATTTTCAAAAAACTCCTGAAGACCCAGCTCTTTAGAGAACATCTCCTCTCATAGCAACACTTACAACAAGTCTTGCTGATCCTAGCACTCACCAGCCGTCTTAAACTGACACGTAACTGTTAAAAACAGCACTCACTGATGCACTTATTCTTACTGTACTCTAATGTTTTTTAAATTGTCCTAATATTGTTGAGAATTGCTCTAAAACTTAAACTGTTTACCATGTTGTTAGTCGCTTTGGCTAAAAATGCGTCAGCCAAATGTAATGTAATGTAATGTAATGTAATGTAATGTAATGTAAAGGAACAGACTGGACAGCTCCCTGGCTACCTCGGCATATGTTTGTCTATCAGAATTTTGATGACTGCGGAACCGCTGTCGGTAAGCTTCTGGGACAAGCTCATATGCTCTTAGTACCGCATCTTTTACCGTTCTATAATCTTTACGATCAGAAGCAGATAGAGCGACAAAAGCTTCCTGTGCCTTCCCATGTAAAAAAGACTGCAACAATAAAACTTTGTCCTCACTAGTCCACTTCAAATCACTAGCGACACTTTCGAACAAAGAAAAGAAAACATCTGGGTCCCGTTCATTGAACTTCGGTAGAAATTTGACCATATTCGCTAAACCTGATGGCTGATTGGAACCGTATTTCCCCTCGGCCATCAGGTCTAAACGAGTGCGCTCTAACTGTATTCTTTCATGTTCCAATAAACGTTCCTTGTCCCGTTCAACAGCTTCCAATCGCTTCTGTTCCATTTGCATTTGCAAAATCTCTTTTTGCTGTTCGAAAGTTAACGTACTAAGGGCCATTGCGGACGCCGAAGCATCTGATTTTTGACCAGTCTGATCTAAAGCCGGATCCATAACCGGAGAACAAAACAATGGCAACACCTGTTTTGCCTTTAAATTCTCGCGAATAAAATCCACCAACTGCTCCTTCCTTGCAGATTTAAGCAGCGCAATATCAATAGAATACCGCTCAGCGACTTCTATTAACTGCTTAATGGTCAGCGTAAACAACGAGCTCTCCGATGGAGCATCAAAAAACGTATCTACTACGCTCATTACCAGTCCAACACCAACAGGGTTTCCCGACCAATGAATGCAAAATCAAATGCAGACACCCCTGTTCATGGCCAACAGTGCATTACAACCAAACTCGATCTCCCAATCAACAACAAATTCAATCAAACAAATAGGCCTAAGCAAGGTGCAACGCGGCGATCACAGCAGGGCAAACCAATCACGGAGCAACCCCCTAAACATTTACCCCCCGACTAAACTGATCTAGCTTCTGACGGAGTCCAAGAACCGGGGATCAGTGAACAAAAGAAACGTACACTCACCAATACCGTCAGATGCCAGCCATCCCGACCGAAGTCGATGCAGCCTTACTCAGCGGCGGTGCCCGCCGGTCCAGACTTCCGTCGCCGGAACCTAAACCCAGCTCGGAGGCGCTCTAAATGGGGAGAGCGTTTGCTCTTTTAACAAGCTGCCCTTATATGAAAGCCACGAGTACACCTACCAAAACAAAACCGATTGAATATTTGTTTCTCCAAAACTTGCCTTGAATTAACGTCGCCACTTAAGACGGTACAGATCTCCCCAAACAACCAGGCGAGTCCCCAGCAGGCCCAAACCACGCCTACTACAACTCCATTCACAAAAACCCTCGCCTGTTACCACTAGATCTACTCACCTCACGTCACAACTGACCGTAGGATAGTCTAGACCGAATTCACCACACGTCGCTATCACAGCCAACATGGGCCTTACACTGCTTAAAGCAGACAAACACCGGATCTGAAAAAATTGGATCGAGCCCCCATATGTCACAAACACCTTGGCTCAAAGGGTAAGGACATAGGGAAGACTGACACCGTCGGGCAACTTTTAAATGATAATCTTAATTTATTTACAAATAACTTTACAAAAGTCAGTAGGAGAGAGGCAACACAAGATAAAATAAAGTGTCATGCACGTCAGCAAAGTGTATGTGTAGTGCATAAAGAATAGGCAATCGGGAATCGCTGCAGCCAGCCCTCCACAGCGTCAGGCCAGAGCAGAACCGAGAGCGTTAGTGAGACCTCAGGACACCGGCTTTATTCCGACAGCCATTAACACGGAGCCACGCCCCTCATTAGCCACGGGACCTCTCCAGCTCCTCCTGCAGGTCAAAATGCAATAATACTGCAACAACATGCCTAGTGCTCAAGAGCACCATACAGGCAGAGGGAGGAAGAGGCGTAACGCTTCACAGCATGGCAAAGCCAGGGCGTCACAATGTGCAAATGTGTTATTTACGCCATAAACCTTCAAATAAACTAAGCATGCAGTACTATCTATCACTAGAATCAGACAGAATGAGGGGTTGACACCCCTTCTCAGATGCAAAAGTCATCACACTTAAGCTAAACTCTCTCTCTCTCTAACACACACACACCTCCATTCCTAGCCTATAATAGATGCTAGTTAGACAGACACAAGACAGAAGTTCAGGAAGAGGGTTGATTGGAGTGTGGAGCAGCAATGTTAAACTGTAACTGTGAGACGGTGATGTAACATGGATGAGTCGCTCTCACATTGAAGCCCACACTTACTCCCACAGAGCGGTGGATAGAGAGAGAGAGAGGACCGGTGGAGAGAGGGAGAGAGTGCAGGCGTGGAGAGAGGGAGAGAGAGAGTGGACCGGTGGAGAGAGGGAGAGAGTGCAGGCGTGGAGAGGGAGAGAGAGTGGACTGGTGGAGAGAGGGAGAGAGTGAAGGGTTAGAGGGAGAGAGTGGGCGAGAGAGAGAGAGAGAGAGAGCCTGGGCGATAGAGAAACAGGAGAGATTGCACTCAGTGTCTAAATACAGTGGCAGAACCATCACTTTGGTCTTCTGTTACAGTATATGTCACTTAGGACGGATTTTATTGCAGCCCTGAGAGTGGACTTTGGAAGGGACTAAGGTTTGTGCTCAGATGTGCACGTGTTGGCTGAGTGTGTAAGTGTGTGATGTCTTAGTGTGTGTGTGATGTCTTAGTGTGTGATGTCTTAGTGTGTGTGTGATGTCTTAGTGTGTGTGTGATGTATTTGTGTGTGTGTGTGTGTGTGATGTCTTAGTGTGTGATTACTTAGTGTACGTGTGATGTCTTAGTGTGTGTGTGTGTGTGTGATGTCTTAGTGTGTGATGTATTTGTGTCTGATGTATTGGTAAGAGTGTGATTTGTTTGTAAGCATGTGATGTATTGGTATGTATGTGTGTGTGTGTGTGTGTGTGTGTGTGTTTGTTTTGGTAAGTATGTGAATGTTGGTGTGTGAGAGTTGATAAGTGTGTGTGTGATGTGTTGGTAAGTGTGTGATGTGTTGGTTGGTGTGTGAGTGTTGGTGTGTGTGTGATGTATTGGTGTGTGTGTGTGTGTTGGTAAGTGTGTGGTGTGTGTGTGTGTGTGTTGATAAGTGTGTGATGTGTTGGTTGGTGTGTGAGTGTTGGTGTGTGTGTGATGTATTGGTGTGTGTGTGTGTGTTGGTAAGTGTGTGTGTGTGTGTGTATTGGTAAGTGTGTGATGTGTTGGTGTGTGTGTGATACATATGTTTAGCTATGTAGTATGGCAGCCTTGTGAAACACAGGTAGAGCTGTCTGTAACGTTGTGAAAGTGCACTGGGGGGGGGGGGTAAATTGGAGTGGGCTTTGTTGCTGGTTTTTCTGGTATCTAATCACTGCGTAAGTATCGGTAAAAATGCAGGCCAGACGTCTTTTCAACTCAATTTGTCTTTATCCATTCTTAAAGGCGGAGTCAGGTATTGCGCAGGAAGTCACGTTTGTTTGTATAAATAAATGTACATTATATTTTAACTAAGTACCAAACGAAACATGCCAGAGAGGTAGCTAACCCCTATCTTCACTATTCCCAGAGAGGTAGCTCACCCCTGCCTTCACTATTCCCAGAGAATGGGCAGCTAGCGGTCGTGAGGAGATGGTTGCTGAATGAGACAAAAAAATGCCATGGGCTTGAAATCACATAAAATCCCTGACTGCACCTTTATATTAATGCTTCCAACCAGGCAATGTGCATGTGACGCTATGGGTGTGCGCACGCGTGTATGTGTGAAGATGTGTGGTTTTACAAAATCAGCAGAATAAGGGGTAAATGCTTACTTAACACTGCATAAGCATAATACACAATACAATGCTTACTAAACACTGCATAAGCATAATACACAATACAATGCTTACTAAACACTGCATAAGGGTAATACACAATACAATGCTTACTAAACACTGCATAAGCATAATACACAATACAATGTTAGTACAGAAGGTTATTACAGAAGGCTAATACAGAATGCCATTACAGTATGCTCTTAAGGGCAAGGTCAGCAAAGAGCCTAGCTACAGTATTAACACTAGTAACAGCATCACTAGTGAAACGGGGTCATACCTATGTTCACTGGGTCCTATGTTCCCCGCTCGGGGTTATGGTTAGGGTTTTAAAAAAGGGTCCTATGTTCCCTGCTCGGGGTTATGGTTAGGGTTTTAAAAAAGGGTCCTATGTTCCCCGCTCGGGGTTATGGTTAGGGTTTTAAAAAAGGGTCCTATGTTCCCCGCTCGGGGTTATGGTTAGGGTTTTAAAAAAGGGTCCTATGTTCCCCGCTCGGGGTTAGGGTTATAGTTATGGTTTTAAAAAAGGGTCCTATGTTCCCCGCTCGGGGTAAGGATTATAGTTATGGTTTTAAAAAAGGGTCCTATGTTCCCCGCTCGGGGTTAGGGTTAGGGTTATAGTTATGGTTTTAAAAAAGGGTCCTATGTTCCCCGCTCATGGTTAGGGTTAGGGTTATAGTTATGTTTTAAAAAAAGGGTCCTATGTTCCCCGGTCCCATACAAAGCGGGGAACATAGGACCTGGGGAACATAGGACCCGGGGAACATAGGTACGCTCCCAGTGAAACAGCAAATACATTAGCATGCTACATTACCAATCTACATACAATTAGCCTGCTTTACATCCATCACTATTACTGATTCCCTTTAACATACTGTATATTTATTTCTCCCTTACACCAAACATACATATCAATCCATAGCTGCTACATGTGTAAAACAGCAGCTTCAGTAAGTATAGCTTGCCAGCCGTCTAGCCCTTAGCTAAGCTTAGCATTAGACATATTAGCCTTAGTTAGATAATTATCCTAATTTATACAGAACAATTAAACACCTTAACATCTTTAATAATGGTATGAATTAGCTGTAGGCGTAGCCTAACTGCAGCTCACAGCCATACGCAGAACTCAGAAATATAATTTATTTAACTTTGATCATTTTAAACATTTCACTGATGCTTGCCTGATGTACAAGGTTTTACATGGGCTAGCACCTCCCCCACTGAGCCAGTTCATATACTGTAGCTGAAAAAAAGTTGGGTAACACTTTACTTGACGGGTGAGTTCATAACACATTCATAGCAGCTGTCATAAACTGCACATAAAGCATTCATGACTGAGACATGACTCAACATTCATACCAAACCTTTCATGAATGTGGAAGACAGAACGACAACAACTTAAAATAAAAGCCCAATAATCGCAAAGCAGCATTGCTGTTTTTGTTCCAAACCTCTTACCTCTTACTGATCACATCATCTTTCCAACTCTGGAAAATGAAGCACTGTCTTATTAAATAAACAAATAAATAAAATACAACTTCACCACGTCATTGTTAAATGGACTTAGGGTCAATTTACCATCAGGCCTCAGAGGGCACTATTCTACAATGTCCATATATTACTCTGATCGGGGGTCGCATAACGGGGTCGCAAAATGGTCTGAATTAAATAAGTTAATTTAAAAAATTTAGAAAAAGTTTCTGTGAGTTAAGTGTTTGAGAGTGTGGGTGTGTGAGAGAGAGGCAAAGTGTGTGTGTGGGTATATATGAATCTCTAAGCCGTTGTCTTATCTTTACAGGCTTCACCTGACACACTGGAGTACCAGAAGAGTGTGTGTGTCTGGCAGAGAGTGAGTTAGTGTGAGTGTGTGTGTGTGTGTGCTGATGAGTGTGTGTGTGATTCAAGAGAGGCCACAGGTGCCCTCCACACTGGATCTCAGCCATCAGGGTTGCCATGCCAACAGCAACCCAGAATGCAACAGAAACACAGCCTGGTCTCCTGACCTGCAAGGCGATGTGGAGCAGAGGACAGGTACACACTCCCCCCACAGCCCGGTACGCACGCACACACACACACACACACACACACACACACACACACACACACACTCCCACTCCCCCCACAGCCCGGTACGCACACACACACACACACACACACACACACTCCCACTCCCCCCACAGCCCGGTACGCACACACACACACACACACACACACACACACACACACACACACACACACACACACACACACACACACACACACACACTTCCACTCCCCCCACAGCCCAGTACGCACACACACACACACACACACACACACTCCCACTCCCCCCACAGCCCGGTACGCACACACACACATACACACACACACACACACACACACACACACACACTCCCACTCCCCCCACAGCCCGGTATGCACACACACACACACACACTCCCACTCCCCCCAAGCCCGGTACACACGCACTCGCACACACACACATACACACACACACACACACTACCCCGATAACCAGTATGCCCACACACACACACACACACAGCCCGGTACAATAGTTGTCTGGGTCTTGTCCAGTTTCTCTGTCGGTATTGTCATTTTGTATTCCATCGTGTTTGCTCCCCATGTCACTTCCTGTTGCCCTTTGCTTTGTTTACTTTTGGCCTTTGTCTACTTCCTGTTGCCCTTTGTTTACTTCCTTTGTCCTGTTCCATGTGCTTCTTTGTTCATCTTTGCCATGTGCTTCTGTTGTTGCTTGTGCCTGTGTCTTCACCTCCTCTCCTGAGGGCAGTGAGATTAGGCATTGCATCCTATAGTCACTCTGTTTGGAACATCGTAATTCGGGTTTCAAGATTGATAAGATTCAGTTGATGCTAGAGTATGGATCATCTCAATGTTTGGGACAACCAAACAGCAGTGTAAGCAAATCCTTATTGTTAGGTAACCTGCTGTCTTTTCTCTAGGCGTAGGCCTATTGCAAATCCTTATTGTTAGGTAACCTGCTGTCTTTTCTCTAGGCGTAGGCCTATTGCAAATCCTTATTGTTAGGTAACCTGCTGTCTTTTCTCTAGGCGTAGGCCTATTGCAAATCCTTATTGTTAGGTAACCTGCTGTCTTTTCTATAGGCGTAGGCCTATTGCAAATCCTTATTGTTAGGTAACCTGCTGTCTTTTCTCTAGGCGTAGGCCTATTGCAAATCCTTATTGTTAGGTAACCTGCTGTCTTTTCTCTAGGCGTAGGCCTATTGCAAATCCTTATTGTTAGGTAACCTGCTGTCTTTTCTCTAGGCGTAGGCCTATTGCAAATCCTTATTGTTAGGTAACCTGCTGTCTTTTCTCTAGGCGTAGGCCTATTGCAAATCCTTATTGTTAGGTAACCTGCTGTCTTTTCTCTAGGCGTAGGCCTATTGCAAATCCTTATTGTTAGGTAACCTGCTGTCTTTTCTCTAGGCGTAGGCCTATTGCAAATCCTTATTGTTAGGTAACCTGCTGTCTTTTCTCTAGGCGTAGGCCTATTGCAAATCCTTATTGTTAGGTAACCTGCTGTCTTTTCTCTAGGCGTAGGCCTATTGCAAATCCTTATTGTTAGGTAACCTGCTGTCTTTTCTCTAGGCGTAGGCCTATTGCAAATCCTTATTGTTAGGTAACCTGCTGTCTTTTCTCTAGGCGTAGGCCTATTGCAAATCCTTATTGTTAGGTAACCTGCTGTCTTTTCTCTAGGCGTAGGCCTATTGCAAATCCTTATTGTTAGGTAACCTGCTGTCTTTTCTCTAGGCGTAGGCCTATTGCAAATCCTTATTGTTAGGTAACCTGCTGTCTTTTCTCTAGGCGTAGGCCTATTGCAAATCCTTATTGTTAGGTAACCTGCTGTCTTTTCTCTAGGCGTAGGCCTATTGCAAATCCTTATTGTTAGGTAACCTGCTGTCTTTTCTCTAGGCGTAGGCCTATTGCAAATCCTTATTGTTATGTAACCTGCTGTCTTTTCTCTAGGCGTAGGCCTATTGCAAATCCTTATTGTTAGGTAACCTGCTGTCTTTTCTCTAGGCGTAGGCCTATTGCAAATCCTTATTGTTAGGTAACCTGCTGTCTTTTCTCTAGGCGTAGGCCTATTGCAAATCCTTATTGTTAGGTAACCTGCTGTCTTTTCTCTAGGCGTAGGCCTATTGCAAATCCTTATTGTTAGGTAACCTGCTGTCTTTTCTCTAGGCGTAGGCCTATTGCAAATCCTTATTGTTAGGTAACCTGCTGTCTTTTCTCTAGGCGTAGGCCTATTGCAAATCCTTATTGTTAGGTGCCCATTGCTTTCTTCTTTTCTTTTCTTTCCCTTGTTGGTGTGTTGGGTAGTGGAGCGATGATGCATTTAAAGCAATATGTTCACGTCACGTGAGCCAGAGCTGATATGGCCAGAGCTGCTTGCTCTGTAAATGTATTTCTGTTCCACCCAAATTGCGTTAAAATTGTGAGTTTAGCAGCCAGAATTTTAAAAAACTTCACGGGGGTGAAATCTCCCGCATCCCAGAAATGTTACAAATCTTGAAACACGTTCTTTTTTTTCTTTTTTTTTGGGGGGGGGGGGGGATTAGCGTCCTGGGCCAAGGTGCGTACTATGGAATACAACCCTGGCGGCGCCCCTGTGTGTGTGTGTGTGTGTGTGAAGATCATGTTCCTGATTATTAGTGTTACTGGTCCC
The DNA here is from genome assembly GCF_046254945.1 of Alosa pseudoharengus. NCBI lineage: Eukaryota > Metazoa > Chordata > Actinopteri > Clupeiformes > Clupeidae > Alosa > Alosa pseudoharengus. The sequence goes on along the minus strand of NW_027468620.1, from coordinate 35,302,464 downwards.
TGCCATATGTTCGCCTGTGCCTTGTGGTCTTACTTAAGTTCTGTGTATCTCATCCCTCATGTCTCCTACTGCTTGTTCACATGCTGTAATGTTGTCTGTTTCTTGTGAACCCAGTTTGTAAGCAAAGATTCTTGTTTGTTTCAAAGTTTACTTCGATCACTGTCTCTCTGTCGTCCATTTGCGTCGTCATTTAAACATGTCACAGTAGTATGTTGTTGCACAGCAGTCATGATAAAGCTAAAATGTAAAAATTGGGAAACGTCTGGTTTAAGTGGCGCAGTTCTACAGCAAGTGACTGCTGGCATCTTAGGATTTTTGAAGCGCTGCACACACAGGCAAAGATATGAGTGCGGTGCGCTCCTCTTTCAACATTCAATTACGTTACATTTCATTGTTTTCAAACTTCGTTGCTGCCGTCATGACAATTATGATTCAGTTGTTTGTTTGTTGGCGCCGCTCAGCAAAATCCATTGTTTATATTTATTATCCAGTGCTTGTCAGTTAAAAACGAAGATTCTAGAACAGAGCTCTGTTCTAGAATCTTTGGTTAAAAATGTCTGTGCTGATGTGCATGGCAAGTGACAGCACACTCATGTCCACGGCTATTTGTGGAGCGCTTGAGGATTGGGGGGGGGGGGGTTGGCGTTGTTAGGATGAGT
>NW_027468620.1:35255319-35272819 GCF_046254945.1 Alosa pseudoharengus | reverse complement strand
CACATTAACACAAGAGGCCCAAGCAATAGCCTATTGAAATAGAATTCTTGTCTTACCATTGACGAAAAGTCTTGAAATGAACTGCAACAGTCGTTGAAACTACAGTGCCTCTGTCACTGATCCATATGCAGCATTGATGTTAATTGGGGCAACTCGAGGAAATCCTCATCCAGTTGAACAAGACGACCTTATAGCCTACCGGTAGCCTATGTCTTTACCACAGTATGCAACGCAAATAATCTTAAAATCTCCTGATAGGCTAACAACTTTTTTTTAACGTCACCCAAGACTGTGCTTATGTGCATATGTGCGAAATGTGCATAAACATTTGTTTATGTAGTCGTGACAACGCGTGTGCATTTCAGGCGGCATGCCTGAAATGCATTGTCGCGATAAACAAATCTTGCACACAGGAAGAAAGCTGTTAGGTCTTTTTTACATTTTATTTTATTCTCAAAAAACAAATGTTTGCATCATGTAAAGCAGACCTGTTGGATACCCAACATAATAAGCAATTTTAAATGTAAAGCTGCCAATGCATATCGCCCCCATGTGTCCGAACCCGAACCGAACCCGACTATAATTTCTAAATATTTGTCCGAACCCGTTGGGACCCGTCAGGCTCGGGTCGGGTAGCCACACTCTAATACACACACGCACATACACATTTATACACACACACGCATACACACATTCAGACATACACACACACCCACACACACATTTATACACAAACAAATGTTAATGGTGTTTTCTCATGGTAATTCATTTGCAGTTTGGATCTGGAGCAGCAGAGATGGCCAAGGCATTTGGGAGAGAGGTAATGTGTCTCATTCCACTATTATATAGGTAATGTGTCTTACTCCACTGTCTCATTCCACTATTATATAGGTAATGTGTCTTACTCCACTATAGGTAATGTGTCTCATTCCACTATTATATAGGTAATGTGTCTTATTCCACTATAGGTAATGTGTTACTCCACTATAGGTAATGTGTCTTACTTCACTATAGGTAATGTGTCTTAAACGTCCCACATACTCGACGCACCCGACCGGTAGCGCGACAATGTGACGTCACAGAAGCGCCGTAACCATATATACTCGCGCGTGGTGGTCGCGCGTGGACACTAGTTGCAATATTCTCCTGAACAGAGGTGTCGCTGTTGTGAAAAGACTAACGCTAACTACGTTATACAGCAGAAGAAGCTACCATCATCATTATCATCTAGTTTCCAAGGTGTGTGCACAGGTAGATAGATAGATAGATAGATAGATAGATAGATAGATAGATAGATAGATAGATAAATAGATACTTTAGCAGGCGCGCGGGAACCTATTTTTGACCAGGGGTGCTGAATAACAAAAATAATGGATGTCCGACGATTCCCCCCCCCCCTCCCCTGGACATGTTTCGGATTTTGACTGCTAAACAGCCTATGTCATTTTAGTGTGGTGTGCGGGTGATAGCGAGAAGTTTTAGAAAAGTCCTGGGCAGCCACAAATTCCAATGTTCCGCGACAGCACTCCGAGTCCACTGCACCCACCCTAACCCCACAGAAGCGCACTGGACATCGTTAGCCTATTTCAGTATAGCTAAGGAAAATTACTTTTCTGATCGTCAAAACAACACCAGAGATGTTAGGTAAGGGATAATGCCCGACGATGTGTCCATTATCAGAAATAAATGGACGACGCGGACTCAGAGGCGTGAACTGTCCGACGCGAAGCGGAGGACGGTTGCTTTTGCGAAGTCCATTTATTTCTGATAATGGACGAATCGAAGGGCATTATCCCGTTTATACCATGGTCACTTACGAAATAAATAAATATGAAATCAATTATTAATACTAAATGAGTTTTAGAGTTAAAATCGTTCGTTTTTTCAGCTGTTTTTGCAATGCTGTGGAATGTTGATAAGTCACAGAGCGGACTAACTCAGGCATTGTCAAGCAACGTCATAATAATTGTATAGGTGTAGTATATCACTTTTTAAATGACACCCTTTTCAACCTAGACCATGGTATAAGCTTTAAATATAGGCTAATAATCAGGCTGCAATGATCTCGCAAATAATTTCTGAATAGCCTAAAGTGTGGCGTCTCCACAGCAAGTATGTGTCCTAATAATTTCCATCTTAGCGACTAGGATAGTGAAATGATTTCACTAGCTATACATTTATTAGTTTCTTTCAGCTTATCCATGCTTTTTTTGAACGTGTAAATCGCATAGAATATGTAGGCCTATATCAACCGTAGGCCTACACACTTGATCGCTATCACATAGCTGAAACCACGCTACGGTTCTTACAGACTCACGTTCACGTTGATCTCTATAACTGTTCATTTTTAGTAGCCTATATTCGAACCTATCCATAACCCTTTTTTGCTATTTGACTCATCATTTCACATACAAAAATATAAATAATGTCAGACAGCGAATTAGTCATTATTTAAAAAAAATATATATAATCTTTTTTAAAAATCTATCTCCTGCCAGCAGGGGGTGCTGCAGCACCCTCAGCACCCCCCTTCCCGCGCCCTTGTACTTTAGTCATCCCGAGGGAAATTTTAATAATTTAAACAGTTTAGTTAACTGGCTAGCTAGCTAGCAGCTGGCTGAGTTTGTGTAATTTCCTGAAGTGGAAAGAGATTTTGTTCAGGCCTTAATAGATATCCTTTGTTTGAAAATAGATTGTTTCTATTCTTTCCTCTTAATTCCATGTGTTGCAACTCTCGCTGGTAACTTTGTTAACTTATCCAGCAAACTATTAAAAATTCACGACTGTAACAAAACACTGCAACTCTCGCTTGCCCTCGAACTAGTCCATCTTCCTGTGGATGGATATTCTATGGATAAACGGATATCTATGGATATTATCTATGATAATTTTAAGTAGCGTCAATCTAATGTCTAAATTCAACTCAATGAAGAAAAAACTATATCCTGATTGATTGATATAAATATGCTCTTTTCCAGAATATTCTAAGCCTCTTGGAAGGAAGGATGATATCTTGATGTGGACCATTTTTCAAACCAGACCAACGTCATACAGATATCACACACACACACACACACACACACACACACACACACACACACACACACACACACACACTTGTGCATAAACCCCACATCCCCACATTTGTCATCTGTAATCTTTATGTGAAACAGTTCCATTATGCCAGTGGGATCATATGCAGTAATTTTCCAAATAAAGCCCCAGATAAAGGTTGTCATTTAGACTCCAGTGATTCAAATAGAGCCCTGATAAAGGTTGTCATTTAGACTCCAGTGATTCCCAATGGGCTGGCGAAGGGACTCCGAGATGGAAAAGGATTTCTGAACCACACAGCGCTGCAGGAAAAGGAAGTTCTAAGATCCTCTCAGTAGTCCAATCTATTGAAATAAAAGCACTGACGGGCCTGTTTTGCGTTACAACGGGACACAAGGGTTAGGGTTAGACAGAGGAGCTCAGCACACACACATTTAGTCCTGCCTCTCTCCCCGGTCAGATATAAGGTCAGTGTGTTACGGAGCAGGTGATCCAGAGGTTCCGTTAGTGTGTTACGGAGCAGGTGATCCAGAGGTTCCGTTAGTGTGTTACGGAGCAGGTGATCCAGAGGTTCCATTAGTGTGTTACGGAGCAGATGATCCAGAGGTTCCGTTAGTGTGTTACGGAGCAGGTGATCATCTGGTTCCGTTAGTGTGTTACGGAGCAGGTGATCAGTCTGTGTTTCTCTGGAGGACTTGATCCAGAAGTTTCTATGAAACAAGAGTGGACACACACACATACAGGAGTGGACACCAACACACAGGAGTGTACACACACACACACCAACACACACAGGAGTGTACACACACACACAAACACACACACACCAACACACACACACACCAACACACACAGGAGTGTACACACACACACAAACACACACACACCAACACACACATACCAACACACACAGGAGTGTACACACACACACAAACACACACACACCAACACACACATACCAACATACACAGGAGTGTACACACAAACACACACAGGAGTGTACACACATACAGGAGTGGGCACACACACACACACACACACACCCAGGAGTGAATGAAATTAGTCAGCGAAACCTAAGGTGCATTCAAGTATGTATTTATGTATGTGCTGTGTAATAATGTTGCGTGTGTGTGTGTGGGGGTGAGAATGCACTCAGTGTGTGTCTGTGACCATACCTTTTTGAAGACCTCTGCTCTGAGGCGGTTGGTCTGTGACATCACTCTCCTTTGTTCCTGCTGTCTCCTGTTGGCAACCTCTGGCGACCTGTTGTACATCCTACATACATACACACACACACACACACACACACACACAGGTACAGTATATGCAAGCACACACTCTAACACAATACCTTTTTTGCTCACCACGTAATGTGTGTGTGTGTGTTTGTGTGTGTGTGAGCGTGTTGGTCTTTGTAAGTGTGTGTTTGCGTTTGTATGTGAGTGTTAATGTATATTAGTGTGTATATTTGTATATGAGTGTGTGTGTGTTGATGTTTGTTAGCGTGTGTATGTGTATGTGTGTGCGACTGTGCGCATGTGAGTTTGACATGTTAGTGTGTATATTTGTGTGGCTGTTGATGTATGTTAGTGTATATTGTGTGAGTGTGTTGATGTACGTTGTATGTATATTTGTGTGTGTGTGTGTATGTTAGTGTGTTAATTTATGCTTACCGTCGAGATCGAAGCTGCATTTCCTTTCCAGAGATGGCTCTCTCTTGTGGTTTATAGAGATTATCTGTTTTACATACACACACACACACACGCACACACACACACACACACACACACACACACACACACACACACACACACACACACTCAGAGATATCCAATCACAAGTACATGTGTTTTGAAGGGAATGGTAAATGCGTGCGTGTGTGTGTGTGTGTGTACACGTGAATGATATTTGTGTTTGTGTGTGTGTTTATCTGTACAGAGATTGTGTTTGTGTAGAGGACACTGTGTGCAGGTGTCTGTGTGCAGGTGTGTTTAAAGATGAATGGCATGCATTTGTGTGTGTGTTTGTGTAGAGGACACTGTGTGCAGGTGTCTGTGTGCAGGTGTGTTTAAAGATGAATGGCATTTGTGTGTGTGTTTTTGTGTCTGCACAGCAGCCTGGTCTGTGCGTGCATGCGTGTGTGTGTGTGCGCGCACTCTAGCATGTGTAGTTGTTGAGCTGTGTGTGTGTGCAGTGTGTGTTTTGTGTGTGTGTCCAGTACCATACCACTTAAGGGGTGTGGTGTTGTGCAGTTCTGGCCTCTATGAACGTGCCATGCCCCCCATGGGAGGGGCTTGTTGTAAAGGGCCCGCCTCTCCAGGACCCTCTGCTCCAATCGCTTCATTCGGCTCTGAGATCGACTTATGAAGTCTGGCCTGAACAGCTGCAGAGCCTCCTTTATACACACACACACACACACACATTCTTACCTCTAGGCTGAAATCTCTGTCACACACACACACACACACACACATTCTTACCTCTAGGCTGAAATCTCTGTCACACACACACTCTTACTTTGTCACACACACTCATGCACACTCGCTGTCATGCACACACACACACGCACACACTCTTTCTTTCTGACAGTCACATTCTTACCTGCAGGCTGAGGTTTCTATCTGAAGTTGGTCTGTGACGCTGAATGGTAGAAAATCTTTGTCCAGAATCCAACACTGCAGAAGGCAGACACACACACACACACACATACACACACACACACACACACATGGGCACACACACACAGATATACAGTATACACTACTGTTGAGGGCGTTGGAATCACTGAGAAATGTCATATAGTCTCTGCATTGAGGCTTGTGTGTGTGTGAGACAGGGGACAATAGCCGTTTCCCAAAGTCAAGGAAGCATATGGCCACCACGTCATCAAACTCTGCCGAGCCCTGTTCCAATGTCAAGAATACTCCGAAATTCGCTCTCTTCGTTCTGAGAGTTTTCAGGGATGCATCTGTGGATCCTCAGGTGAACAAAAATACCCATAATCCTCTGTGTTGACATGCATCGGAGCAGCGGCATTAAGCGTGCAGTTAAAAGCGGAAGTGCTCAGGCGGAACCTTGTAACCGCGGTAACGCACACGTCCACACTAGCTAGTCTGTTCCAAAGTAGAGTCTAGTAGAACGCTAGGGAGGCTTCCAGCCTCATCTTCGTAGAACCCGACTCGCAAGGAAGCATTCTATCAAGAAAGCATTCTATCAAGGAAGCATGCTTGACTTTGGGAAACAGCAATGTGTGTGTGTGTGTGATACCTTTTCTCCTCAAAGGCCACGTTTGTGTGAGAAGGCGGTGCGTGTGTGTGTGTGGGAAGACGCTGATATGCCCAGGGACCTTTGGCATTTTTGGAGAACACACACACACATCTCTCTCTGTAGAAGGAAACAAAAACACGCACACACACATTAACACACACGTCATCCATCCCTCACACACACATATACATCTCTCTCTGTAGAAGGGGGGGGGGGCACACATGTATACACTCATTCAGTGTGTGTGTGTTCATGCATGCAGGGTTCCAACTGCCCTGTTTTGGAGAGAGAGTGTGAGTGTAGTTTTCCTACTGGTATGTGTTGGAGAGAGTGTGTGTGAGGTGTATAAAGCTCCTAGTGTGTGTGTGTGTGTGTTTAGGCTATCTACTGGGCTGCACTGAAAAAAGAAAGTGTGTGTGTGTGTGTGTGTTTTTCTTACCGGTATGTATTTGAGAGTCAGTGAAGTCATCTGCAGGCCTTTGGCGTCCAGGGTGGGATGAGGAGAACGGGAACCTGGCCTGCCTGTGTGTGTGCTGCGTGTGTGTGTGTGTGTGCTGCGTCCTCCCCTGAGGGTGACGTGTGTGTGTGTGCTGCGTGTTGGAGTGCTGTGTGCGTGTGTACTCAGTGTGAGTGTGTTTCTGGTCCCTGTCCTGAGTCTGTGTTTGTTGTGTGTGTGTGTGGTGCACAGTCCTGACCCGTGAGTGCTGTGTGTGTGTGGGCTGGGTCCTCCCCTGAGGGTGACGTGTGTGTGTGTGGGCTGTGTGTGTGAGCCATCTCCCTGGCAATGTGTGTGTGTGGGATGGCCTGTAGAGTAGGCTCAGCACAGATGTGTGTGTGATTGGGTGTGATGTGTGTGTGACTGGTTGTGTGTGTGATGTGTGTGTGATTGGGTGTGTGTGTGATGTGTGTGTGACTGGGTGTGTGTGTGATGTGTGTGTGACTGGGTGTGTGTGTGATGTGTGTGTGATTGGGTGTGTGTGTGATGTGTGTGTGACTGGGTGTGTGTGTGATGTGTGTGTGACTGTGTGTGATGTGTGTGTGACTGGGTGTGTGCGTGATGTGTGTGTGACTGGGTGTGAGCTCACACACACGGTCAGAGTTTGGGGTGTGTAGAGATGACTGACGTTGACTGCTGAGATAAACAGGTGGACAGAGGAGTGGAAGCGCACCTGAGGTGTGTGTGTGTGAGATGGACAGTCTGTGTGTGAATGCATGGTGAGGAAGAATCAGTGTGTGTGTGTGTGTGTGTGTATCTTCTGTCAGTGTGTGCTTATTTACTCCTGTGCTGAGTGTGTGTGACACTGACAAACAGAGATGTCCTCTCTTTATCCTTCCCTCTCTCTCTCTCTATCTCCTCTCTTCCTCCTCTCACTCCTCTCTTCCCTCTCTCTATCTCCTCTCTTCCCTCTCTCTATCTCCTCTCTTCCTCCTCTCACTCCTCTCTTCCCTCTCTCTATCTCCTCTCTTCCCTCTCTCTATCTCCTCTCTTCCTCCTCTCACTCCTCTCTTCCCTCTCTCTATCTCCTCTCTTCCCTCTCTCTATCTCCTCTCTTCCTCCTCTATCTCCTCTCTTCCCTCTCTCTCTCCCTCCTCTCTTCCCTCTCTCTCTATCTCCTCTCTTCCCTCTCTCTCTATCTCCTCTCTTCCTCCTCTCTTCCCTTTCTCTCCTCAGCCAGAAAGGTGCTGATCTCCTGCAGGGAAGAGAGAAGCCGTATTACCACTCATTGTAATCTCTTTGCGCTCATTGTAATCTCTTTGCGTTCATTGTAATCTCTTTGCGCCACTCATTGTAATCTCTTTGCGCTCATTGTAATCTCTTTGCGCTCATTGTAATCTCTTTGCGTTCATTGTAATCTCTTTGCGCCACTCATTGTAATCTCTTTGCGCTCATTGTAATCTCTTTGCGTTCATTGTAATCTCTTTGCGCTCATTGTAATCTCTTTGCGCTCATTGTAATCTCTTTGCGCCACTCATTGTAATATCTTTGCACTCCTCACCATCAGCACAACCTCCACTGATGCCCACCTGCGCAGCGGGTCCGCCGCCTGGCACCGATTCCGTTTGTCATTTTCCGTGGATGACGGCAAGGTGCTGTTGATCCTTCTGCAAAGCGTCCCAGGAAGGCGGCCTGGCCTGTTGAGCTGCATTGGCACAACACAATTTGTCCTGTTGAGCAGCATTGCTCACCTGTATGCAAATGATTCCGGTAATTGCGACATGATTTTCCAATTAATCTAATGCAGGCCGTGGGTCCGTGGGTGCACATTTTTTTTGTAATGATCTCTTCCAACAACCATAAACCAAACAAAGGAAGGCTTTGGAGAAAGTTATCAACTGTTGGTGTCTCCGGTGGGAATTTAAGATCGCACTGAGTATTTTCAAATTTGAATTTCGAAATGCTTTCATTAGTAACATAAGTTGCGATGCTACACGATTTCTAAGCTAAAACATTTTTAGTCACATACCGCAAACATCACCTCACCATCTGCTATCTGCCTGTGCACTGAATACACTGCAAAATAACACATTCTCTGTGGACAGCCCAGGCTCCAAAAACAGCAACATAAACAACTTGGTCCAGCCTGGACCATAAAACACAACAAACTGTTCCAGCCAATCTCTCGAGACAGACATTCTCCAGACATTCTCTCACCATAACACATACACTGATTTAACTCTAACCATAACACGTTACCTACACTGATACATTCTCTCACCATAACACATTACCTACACTATCTCCATACATATGTTCTCCTCTCCATATCTGATACATCTTTTCACCATGCCATCTCTCTCTCACCTACATAGAGATGTGAACTTTAAAACACACACACAGATGTTTAAACACAATCTAACTCACCTGATTGGGCTGGAATGCTTCACTGCTGTATCTGCTGCTGAAGCTTCCTTCAGGCTGCGTGTTCTCTCCACTGCGCGTGTGTGTGTGTGTGTGTGTGTGTGTGTGTGTGTGCAGTGCTGGTTTCAGGTTATGCCATCTCCATGAGAACACTCACTTATTCATGAGCTAGTACACTGTTTCACTGGTGTCACTATGGTTACAAGGCCACATTCCCTTAGATCAGGATTCCATTCGCTTATATTCACTTAGCATACACTTATCCAAGGTGACATGATTCCTTTCCTCCTTAACCCACTCCTAGTCCACTAGGGCTAGTCCAATTCCCTACGCAACTAGTCCACGATGTTCATTCCACCCCATTCCCCATGTAGGAGTGTGTGTGTGTGTGTGTGTGTTTGTTTGTGTGTGTGTGTGAGAGAGAGCGAGAGAGAGAGAGAGAAATTCATACTCAAAGACTTAAATGTGCCAGCTATCTTGACTAGAAGTGTGTGTGTGTGTCAAGGTAAAGAGACTGTGGATTTGGATGTGTTTGTGTGTTTATGTGTACCTAGTTGTGCTAGTAGTTTGTGTGTGTGTGTGTGTGTTTGTGTGTGTCAAGGTGAAGAGACTGTAGATTTGGGTGTGTTTGTGTGTTTATGTGTGTGTGTGTGTGTGTAGTTGTGCTAGTAGCTGTGTGTGTGTGTGTGTGTGTGTGTGTGTGTGTGTGTGTGTGTGTGTGTGTGTGTGTGTGTGTGTGTGTGGAACATGGAAGTAGAGGTGTATGTCCCTGTGGATGTTTTTAATGGAACTGCAGACTATTTTAGGAAATAATGCAGCTCAAGTACTCAAGTAAAGCTCAAGAGAAACACTTAAAAATCTCGCCACACACACACCTGATGTCACAAACCTGATTTAATATGGGATGTCTTTAAAGGATTACCTTAATCATGTTTAAGTGATGACTCAGCTTTGTAACGTCATGGTAGAGTTAGACGCACACACACATACACACAGGTTTCAGATGAGGTAATGGCTACTTATGGACCAAATATAACAAGATCAGAGCAAATGTGCGTAGAGACAGGACACATTGCTGATGTAGACAGGACACAGTGCTGATGTAGAGACAGGACGCAGTGCTGATGAGGAGACAGGACGCAGTGCTGATGAGGAGACAGGACACAGTGCTGATGAGAAGCGTAGAGACAGGACGCAGTGCTGATGTAGAGACAGGACGCAGTGCTGATGTAGAGACAGGACGCAGTGCTGATGTGGAGACAGGACATAGTGCTGATGTAGAGACAGGACGCAGTGCTGATGTAGAGACAGGACACAGTGCTGATGAGGAGACAGGACACAGTGCTGATGTGGAGACAGGACGCAGTGCTGATGTAGTAACAGGACACAGTGCTGATGAGGAGACAGGACACAGTGCTGATGAGGAGACAGGACACAGTGCTGATGTGGAGACAGGACGCAGTGCTGATGTGGAGACAGGACACAGTGCTGATGAGGAGACAGGACACAGTGCTGATGAGGAGACAGGACATAGTGCTGATGTGGAGACAGGACACAGTGCTGATGAGGGGCGTAGAGACAGGAATAGGAATTGCCACCATTTTTTCAAATAAATATAGTTGCACTAGAGTCAATTTTGATGACTTCTCTTCCTTTGCATACATCACCCTCACTCTGAAGGCTGACCCAGCTATACTCTTATTGACCTTCCTAAACTATGGACTGGCTTTCTCGACCAGTTTTCTGAACTTATGTCAGCATCACTAGCTATGATCGGATAATTGTAAATGGCGATTTCAATATTCATGTCAATAAGACGACTGATGCTTAAAGCCAGTACTTTCCTCAATACTTTGGCCAGTTTAAAGCTAAAGCAGCTTGTTACGGGGTATTTTCCTGAGCAAAATACTTGAAAAAGTTTGTAATCAGCTTAATACCTTCCTCAAAGAAAACAGTATTCTCAAAAAAATTCCAATCAGGTTTTAGATCAAATCACAGCACAGAAATTATATATTATTTCTGTGGAGCCAGCTAACTCAGATGGCCTTTGCTCAAAAGTAACAAGCCTATAGGTGTCATTTTCTGTTCTGTTAATTACTTACAACGCTCTGAACGGCATAGCACCTTCATATCTTTTATTATCTAATCAACCACAAAGGAACCTTCGATCTTCCAGTTATAATCTTTTAATTGTTCACCCTGCCTCTGAACTTCAAACGGGCGAGTTCAGTAAATATCTTTTTTTTAAACCTGAAAACATACCTGTATATGAGAGCTTTTAGTTAACTCATTTTTATCTTGTAGCCTATTTCTTCACATTATTTTACATTCTACTGTTGCTATATACAGGGTCTTCCTATTTTCACTGCACTACTGTAATTGTATATGTGTTGTTGTATCTATCTCCTTATCCTGTGATTTCTCATCTAAATATATGCTAAATCTCTAATGTTTTATTTATTGTTTTGTTTGTGTGTTGTGTTTTGTTTGTGTGTTTGCTTGCATTATTATTTTTCTCATCTAAATATACGCTAAATCTCTAATGTTTTATTTATTGTTTTGTTTGTGTGTTTGCTTGCATTATTATAATTTTTTTCTTTATTATCTTTTTCTTTTTCTCTATTATTGTGTTAAGTGCTCCAAATGTAAAGCACTTTGAGCTGCATTCTGTGTATGAAAGGTGCTATACAAATAAAGCTTATTATTATTATTAGTAGTAGTAGTATCAAAAGGCTGCTTCAGCCTTTAAAGCCTTTCTCTGACCATTAGGACTTTCTTCCATCAGGTGCCCAGAGGAATAGACAGTTCCCAGGTGTGTGTGTGTGTGTGTGTGTGTGTGTGTGTGTGAGTGTGTGTGAGAGTGTGAGTGTGTGTGTGTGTATGCGTGTGTGTGTGTGTGTGTGTGTGCGCTAGGCTATATAATACATCCACAACTAGCAAGCATTTACAGACAACACAGAAAGAGGTAAGACCTCCATTCACACACACACACACACACACACAAGAAATTGAGGGCTGCTTGTATGTCTTCGACTGTATTGTTTTAATTCTAATCGGAATTGAGTATACTCTCTCCCTCTCTCTATAAGTTACTGCTCTGTAAGTCTCTTTCAGGGAAAGTAAGTGTGTGTGTGTATATAGGAGAGAGAGAGATATTCTATTTTCTTTTCTTTGGTGTTTGTAGAATACCTTTTACTCAGCTTGTTCACACATGTCAGGTACTGTTTGAATTGTAATTGAAATCTAAGTTATACTCTCTCTCCCTGTCTCTGTAAGTTACTGCTCTGTAAGCCTCTTTCAGGGAAATTAAGTGTGTGTGCGTATGCGTGTGTGAGAGAGAGATATTCTATTTGTTTTGATGGGTGTTTGTAGGAAGCCTTTTACTCAGCTTTTTCACACACGTGACAGACTGTGGTTTAGGTAACAGAACTGGTCAGGACAGGAGACATCTGGGCATGGTTGGCAAACCGTAATCGTTGTCCATTTTGAAAAACATTGCTTTGTTGTTACATACGTACATGTTTAGTCAATAATGCTTTAAGACATGGGACCCTTTTGAAAAGAAAACTAAAATGTTTTTATGCAATAATGACAATTAGTTGTGTGTATTTGTGTCTGGTTGTGTGTTTCTGTGGCTGGGTGAGTGTATAAGTGTGTGCCTGTGTGTGGTGTGGTATGGTATGGAGTGTGTGTGTGTGTGTGTGATCTGTGTAACACACCTACTCCTCTAACAGTGACCTTACTCCAGTCTGTTTTAAACATGGGAACAATCCTGAGTGTATGCTCTCTCTCTGTGTGTGTGTGTGTGTGTGTGTGTGTGTGTGTGTGTTGCAGTGATGGAGCGAGGTAGGCTGCTGGTCGTGCTGATGCTGGTGTGTGTGTGTGAAGTGTGTGTGTGTCAGCATTGGTCATACGGCTGGCTCCCGGGAGGCAAGCGCAGCATAGGAGGGGAACTGGAGGCCACTTTCAGGGTAAAAAAAAACACACACACACATGTGTTCATTTGACAATGTTTATGTGTGTATTCCATCATGTTTATTTAGTACTACAAATAACAAAATTAGTGTGTGTCTGTGTGTATGTGTTTGTAGATGATGAACGCTGGCGACACAATTATTCCTCTTGCAGATGAGCAATTACAACCCTATGAGGTCGTAAGTACACACACATGCATACACTCCACACACATACACCATGCATACACACCACACACATACATACACAGATACTGTACATGCATACACACCATGCATGTGTAAACGCAACAAATGCACCATCAAACTTACTCATTATCTGTGTGTGTGTGTGTGTGTGTGTGTGGTGTTTGTGTGTTTGTAGGTCAACGATGAATTGGAGGAGAATGCTGTCAGAAGAGGTCGAAGACCTTTAAGAAGAGTACTCCCAGACTAATGCACATGTACACACACACACACACACACACACACACACACACACCCTCATATGTGCCTCAAAAACACATACACTTTCACTCAACAGCAAGAGCTAGAGGGAGTAGGTCATGTGTGTCACATGAAAACACACAGATGAACCCATACCTGAGCGCACACACACACACACACACACACACACACATATACACACACACACACACATACACACACACACACACACACACACATACACACACATACACACACGCACACACACACACACACACACACACACATACACACATACACGCACGCACGCACGCACGCACACGCACACGCACACGCATAAAGGTATTAACAGCATAATGAAGGCTCACACACCCACATGTTTAGATTAACAGTGTGATACACACGCACAGACACACACATCTTTGCAATGATCCCAGCTCAGTGTGATGTAGTCTGGTAGGGCTCTGGTGAATAAAATCTATCTTTGATTACAAACCAAATCCGTTGTTTATTTGAGTGGTTTTGATTTTGCTGAGGGGCGGCTTGTCTTTCCTGTGTAGGACGGTTTCAGCAGTAAGCTGTTTTCCCCCACAGCATGTGGTGGATGGTATCTGGTATCTTTCCAACCTTTCAGATTTTTTTTTTTTAGGTCAGTAGCCTGTCACACACACACACACACACACACACACAGACCTGGGTCATAAACAATGCAGATGTGTATGTGTTTCTGTGCGATGGGGGACAATGTAGGTTCTTTGCGCTGCATAAAGGGTCAGCATGCTCATTGCTCAGGTCTGTAAAGTAAACAGTCTGTTACAGTTGATATTATCTTGATCGTGGATTGCTAGCCATGCCAGCAAGTACGTGTAGAAGTTAAAATGTGTATGAAACAACAATGTAATGCATGGAACAATAGTATCTGCATAAATGATATATGGACTGCACTTTTTAGCGCTTTCCCACTCCTCTGAGTACTCGAAGCACTTCACAATTTCATGCCTCACATTCACCCATTCAAACACACACCAATGCCGGAGGCTGCCATGCAAGGTGCCAACTGCACATCAGGTCAGAACACATGAACAATGGCTGAATTACAAAACAAAACACTACAAAAGTTCTCCACCCATATGTATTTACATAACATAACCAGAGGGGTATTTCACAAAGGCAGAATTAAGACATCCAAGATAAGTGATAAAGCGAGGTTTGACATAGCGTTGTCTGGTCATCCTAGCTAAACTCGTTTCACTAACGCCGATCCAAGATGAGTAGGAGCAACTATGTCAAGTCAGGTGTAAGTAATTCAGGATGTGTGCGCATTCTCGTTTCTGCTCCAAAATGCCCACGGTTGGAATAAAAAAGACGCGGAAAATAGCGTCATTCACACAAAGTGAACAACCGCTTTTGATATAGACTAACAATGAAGTAAAGTTGTCCTTTTTGGAATGGGGAATCATGGCTATTTCTGTAAAACAGCGGGAGTAGGCGTGGTAGACCAACTGAATTCAAATTTACGTATGCACCCACGTATGAGTGCTTTCTTGTCTCGGCACGCGACGTCATTAAGAAAGCGCTTGCCTCTGCAAAGATGCACATAGTATGATATACCTTAATATTATAGTTGAAAATACCTCCGAAAACTTGCCCCTCCACTTCCAATCAACTACAGTAGGCTATTCATCAAACGTCTATCAATAAAATAAGCAAACAAAGAGTACCTAGGCCTATGTTAATAATTATAAGACTATCACAATTAAAATAATAACTATATGGTAGTAGGCAGACAATCTGTTTTGTTTTGCGAGCAAATACATTTAGCAAAT
This sequence comes from Alosa pseudoharengus, assembly GCF_046254945.1. NCBI lineage: Eukaryota > Metazoa > Chordata > Actinopteri > Clupeiformes > Clupeidae > Alosa > Alosa pseudoharengus. The sequence goes on along the minus strand of NW_027468620.1, from coordinate 35,257,412 downwards.
AGTTTATAAATGGAATAAAGCTCCTTAAAAATTAGCACGGAGGTCTGATGTGAATGACAGCTAGCTGAACCAATAAGACGACATAATTACCATTAGAATTAACTAAGCTTGGCTGTTAGCCTGGTCGGGACCAGGCTAGGTGCAGAGAATAAATCCCCATGGTAAGGGACTGTACGATATTTAGCGGGGGGGGAGGGCCGGTCGCCAGACGATCGGGTTAAAAATGTTCTGCCTGGCCCTCCCCCCTGGTCAAATTTTTTTTTCCAGGGGCCTCCCCCCGGCTCAAAAAAATTCTCCTAGGCCCTCCCCCCTACATGAATCAAATAAAACTGGTCGAAAAATGACATTTACAAGGTTAAAACGGGCAGCAAATCTCATAAGCACACATACACACACACGGGGCTACAAACCAGTGTTGCGGGGGTTTGGTCACAAGCGGCCCGCGGTCGCCCGATATTTTAATCAACCCGACCGCAACTCGGACCGCGAATATTAATTAGGACAAAATTATACCCGACCCGCTTATTTACAAAATGTGTGCTTTTGGTTATAGCCTGCATGCAGTAGTCCATTTCTGTAAAACAAACTAATTTATTTGCGAAACTTTATGCAGTAGAATGTTTGCGAGAGAATGAGAATAAGAGCGAAAGCACGCACGCAACCACCAAGGATTAGATTAGAACACTAGGATAAGATTTGGCCATGGACATACTTCTTTCGAAAATAGAAATGGGGAGGCAAGGTAGGCAAGAGATATACATTGCTGGTCAAAACGTTAGCGTAAGAACTGGTTTAAAATGCTGAATGAAGCACAAAGCTTTACTAAAGCACATCCACTGTTTAAAGTCACAAACACAACGAACTAAGGTAACTTTTATGCATGCGCGAACCTATACATACCGGTAGATATGGCTGTGTAGTCTGTGCCATAAGATTTATTCCTGCAGGCTGCCCGTTTCGGCTGTCATACTTTTAAATGGCTTCGCAAGAAGTAGGCCTACATAGACTTGTACTACTGTCATCTTCTTTAAGAACTTTCCCCAATATTTCCCATAGCCTATATCGCTTTTCCTGAAGGGGTGTCTTTATTATTTTAACTCGCATCTTCAGCTTCTTTACTGTTGACTTACTGTATTGATGCTTTACTGTATTGATGCTAGCCTTCTCGTGATATTTTAAGTAGGCCTATTTGTAGAAAATATATATTTAATTAATTTTAACTGACCCGCCCGCAAATGACCCGAATGTCATTAAACTATTTGGTTTATGACTCATAACCGCGGGTGACCTGCAAGCTTACGAGGGGAGTTGTGGGAGATTCAGGTAGGGTTGCGACTTTTTGGACTCGCCCACTCTGTCAAAGAGACGTGAATCATGTTTTGGCCTACAAACCTTTTCAAATATCGAAAACGGATCATTGATCAGGGGGAAAAAATATCATGGATCAGGAAAACATAATTTTCCTCGGCCCTCCCCCCAGGCCAAAACATTTCTCCTGGGCCTTCCCCTAAGGCTTAAAAAATTCTCTTAGGCCCTCCCCCCCCTGACGACCGGCCCTCCCCCCCCGGTAAATATCGTACAGTCCCTAACTTATGTGCCATCTCTTTTGTGAAACCAAGTCAAGGCTAAATTCATCCAGGATAACCTAAAAATCCCAGTTTAATCCCTTATCTAGGTTTTGTGAAATACCCCTCAGAACTGAAATGAAAAAAATAACTTTGTTATTTTTGCTGAAATACACAGAGAACGAGCGCCCAATCACAGTTTAAACACGTCTGACACCCGTCATTGTGATAGGTTGGAAATCGTTCTGGAAACAGGAAGTGAATTTCAATGTTGGTGAACATGCCTCCCCGTGCAACTCAGAAGAAGTTGTAAGTTTATTTATCCGTGTGCAGACTGTGTGTGACAGTGACAAACGGAGATGAAGAACGAGATTATCTCCCTCTCCTTCTTGTGCGAGGATGTATCCAGCACTTTGACCGTTGTGTTACGTTCCTCTATGTGGAAACGTGACTCATTCTGACACATACATACACACAAACACACATACACACACACACTTGCTCCTCGCGAAATCTCAAACAGCGGCC
>NW_027468620.1:35250319-35252819 GCF_046254945.1 Alosa pseudoharengus | reverse complement strand
TAATCAGTCAGTGTTAGGAGAACCAGAGTTCAGGATTGAGGTACAAGAGAATTAACACAGGAAGATCTAGGAAACATACAATGTTCTGGCAAACATACAGGATTATGCCCACAAAAAGTTTTTCATGTAAGCATGAACATGTGCTAAATGTTTATAAATGTAGGCTGTGCCACATGTGCAAAATGATATAGGCACCTGGAGTTAGAGTCTAAATGTATGGTTAGAATTAGGTGTATATCTGGTTAGAATTAGGATGAATATCTCTGTTTGGGGTTAGAGTCTGTGGTTAGAGTAACCCAGTAAACACACACACACACACACACAAATACCAAACTGTTTGGGGTTAGAGTCTGTGGTTAGAGTAACCCAGTAAACACACACACACACACACACAAATACCAAACTGTTTGGGGTTAGAGTCTGTGGTTAGAGTAACCCAGTAAGCCCACCCTACTGAAAAAACCAGCCTGACCAGCTAAAGGTGGTTTGCTGGTTGACCAGCTTGTTTGACCACCCTATGATGGTTGACCAGCTAGACCAGCAAATCTCTTGCGAAAACATACCTTCAGCTGGTTTACCCACCTAACGATGGTAATTCAGCTGGTTTTGCTTGTCGTACCACCTCAAGCTGGTCATTTTAGCTGGTGGTGCTGGTCTACACTGCTGGTTTAACTGGCCGTGCCAGCTTATGTTGGTCAAACCAGCATGACCATCTTACACCAACAATGTCAAGCTTGGCAGGCTGGTCACCAGCATGACCATCTTGCACCAGCTGTATCCCACAAGACAGGCTGGTCAAACCAGCATGACCAGCTTCCTCAGATGGTCACGCCAGCATATCTAGCTGGTGGCCCAACCAGCTACACCAGCAAAGACCAGCAAGAGCTGGAAGAAAACCAGCAAAGACCAGCTAAAACCAGCTACCAGCATAAGCTGGTTTCTAGCTGTTTTTTTCAGCAGGGCACATATACACACAAACACAGGCATAGGGTGTAGGCTATATATCTGTGGGCTATGTCACCTGCACTCCTGACAAAGGAGTGCCTTTCAGGCTTGTGGGCTTTGTGCTTGGAGGTAAACCCTGTGGGCTTTGTGCTTGGAGGTAAACCCTGTTATGTGTCCCAAGTCGGACACCTGACCCCCGTTCTGGCCCTGGAGGCTGAACCGGTGCACAGAGCCTGACCATTTCCCAAATACAAATCCCTAACCCAAAATGTTTATATCTCTAAACATGCATTATATTTAGTTTGGTATTTGTGAGTTTATTTATGAATGAAGCCAGTCATTCAGAGTAGCCTTTGCAACACCAAATTGCGTCGTACAGCAGCACCTACTGAAGACGAGGGCGCACATCGCCATCTGGTGTCTACATTGACACACAACACTAAGTGACTAAAACAGCATGTCCCCATGTAAGGACTTCATCCAACAGACCTAACCGTAGTAAAACTGAATTTCGTGTCTTGTTTAGAATGTTTATTCAGCTTTAGGTCTGCATAAGGCACACAATTATTCTGAATGGATCTCTCTTCAAAACTATCTCAACATGTGTTGCGTTTTGACGTTTCAACTCCAAGTCACTAGGTGGCACCACCTCTGGGGTTCAACCGGAAGTTGCACATATCTCGCAACTTACTTCACCCTAACGGAAGGACTCGAGTAGAGGCCACATACATAAACATCTCCGCTTTAGTTTCATGGTAAAGTGCGCGTTTATGGGGGAAATCGAAACAGTTTCAGGATAACTACAAATTCTAACCTCTCTAGTGTATTTCGACAACGGAAAGGTGAGTGGAACAGCAACATTTTCAGTGGACAGACTGGAATCTTCATATGAAATAGATGCCGTTAGCCGTAGCTAGCAGCTAACGTAACCGACACAACATCGTTGCGTTGACGTAACGTTAGAGACGCTGCGGCCTGTAGTTCTCCTTTCACGGGAGAATCCACTGCCTTCTTTAACTAGCCGTGACGGTAGAACACCGTGGATTATTTCTCCCGTTTCATGTCGTAAAGCAAACCGTTGAAATAATCTGCATTTAGCTGCGTAGACATAGTGAGCTAATGCTAACACCCCGAAGTATAACGTTAGCTATAACGTTAGTTGTCCTGGCTTAGCTTAACCATTGCAATGTTTTGAGTAAGGGGCTAGAGGCTAACTAAGGTTTGATTAGCACGGTCAATTGAAGATAAGTAATGCTAGTTTATGTTGACAGGAGGGTAATCACTAGTATTTTCTCGCTAATGTGGCTGTAGAGGATTAAACGTTAACGTTTGTTAAATGTCCCCGTAGCGTGTGATTGTGTTGATGACAGATTTTCAATGAGTACGTTCGTTTCACTGCTAAACCTGTTAGGATGTGCCTGAACACACAGTGGTTATGGTAATAATAATGTAACTTTATTGTAGTAGCAGGTCCCCCACGCTTATGTGACAACCCATCACTGTCTGAAACGGCTGGTTTAAGGTTTTCTGCACCAATCATTAGAACATTAACGTG
>NW_027468620.1:35237819-35245319 GCF_046254945.1 Alosa pseudoharengus | reverse complement strand
TTCTTGTTTTATATGCATCTGTGCATGTGGATACCTGTTTAGTTGTTTATTTGCATCTGTGTCTGTGTGTGTGTGTGTGTGTGTTGCAGGTAAAGCGCAGTATCTTCGCGTCTCCTGAGAGTGTGAACGGAAAGGTTGGAGTAGGGACGTGTGGCATTGCAGACAAGCCAATGACGCAGTACCATGATACCTCCAAATACAACGTCCGGCACCTCATGCCCCAGTGATCGTGTGTGTGTGGTTGAGTGAGCGCGTGTGTGCGTGTGTGTGTGTGTGTGTGTGTGTGGTTGAGTGAGAGTGTGTGTGTATGTGTGTATGTGCGGGTGTGAGTGAGTTAGTGAGAAAGACTGTTGATGTGTTTGACAGGTCATCAGTGCATATGTATAAATGTATGCGTGTGTGTGTGTACACGTGTTTACCTGTTGTGTAATAATGAGCATTTTATTTGCGTCTTAGATGACCTCTTCTGTTTTGGTTTTGTATATTTACATCTGGCACAGTAAATAAATGGTTTTGATGATGAGGAAGTACCGTGCTGATGTGGTTCTTTTCTCCTGTGACCCAAATGGGGCCTGTTAGTGGAACAGTACATTCTTTTTTTATTCATGTGTCTTTGTGCACTGACAGTCCACACAGTGAATACATGTTAGCACACTGGCATTGGGGCATGTCATGAGATGTACATTTAATTAATATTAAATTGTATACATTTCTATATAATATACATCTATGAGTCTTGCGTGTCCTTAATTCATTTGGCTGGTTCTTTTTCAAGCAATTTACAGATGTCAATGGCCAGTCTTCCGAACATGTTACATTTATATAGCGCTTTTCTCAACACATTACATTTATATAGTGCTTTTCTCAACACGTTAGGGGGCCAGGTTGGGAATTTAGCCAGGACACCGGGGAACCCCCCTACTCTGCGATATGTGCCATGGGATCTTTAAAGACCACAGTGAGTCAGGACCTCGGTTTACGTCTCATCCGTGTAACAATCTGTAACAACAGATGTATGTTGTGTTGTATTTGAATATTCAATTAGAAAATCAATACATTGAATTAGAATTAGAGCAATAGATTAAATGAAACTACAAACTCCTGAAATAGACAGCATATTACAGTTTAATTTAACTGCTTACACACAAAAATGTTCCATGTCACAAGATTTCTGAAACCTGTCACTCAAATAGCAAAATCCCACACTAAATTGTAAAATAATTCTCAATTTTAGTCACACTTCTCAATTTATTAAAACACTTTTTACAAAACATAAATAGTTCACTTTCCAATACAATGATCAGAGCTTTGACACTTCAAAATGCAAGACGTGGGTTCCACACAGCAGGACATTTGGTTGGGATTTGAGTTGCTGTGAGGCTGGATATAGTCAGAGGCTCTAATGGGTCATGGAAAATGGTCAGTTTTGTACTTATGATGCGATTCCACACTGGAATGCTGAATTGGTGATGCACTGAACCCCTACACCAGTGATTCTTAAACTAGGGGTCGCCAAAAACTTCCGTGGGGTCGCCAATTATTTTCTGTATTCAGTCTGAAATTATTATTAGGTGAAACAAAGGAAAATAATATTGGCCTTTTCTGCCTTTTTCTTATTTACACGCAGTTAAGAGAAGAGAGAGATTTTTTTTCGTCTTTCAACGAGATCTGGTTCAGCCTATGGGCTACTGGTCCGCTGATAGAAACAATGTAACTATCTGCTCCCACTATGCAAACTCAACTTGTTCCTGCTATTTTAAGTAAAACAAAACAAAAGACATAGGTAGCCTATTAGCCAAAATGGACAGGTGGCTGCTTAAAAAATTGAACAAAAGCTCGGAAGTGCCATCTACCAGTGCGTCTACTCCTCCGTGATCCTCAGATGGGACAAGTCTAACGGCCGGTGAGAATAAAAAAGAACAAACGGCGCGTCGGCTTTATCAGAAAGAATTTCTGAAATATGCATTCACTTGCCAAGTTAAAGATAACCTCGACCACCCACAATGTGTCATTTGCGTCGATGTTCTGGCGAATGAGATCTTAAAACCTGTCAAAATGAAACGACATCTCAAAATACAGATGTCGGCTCAGCACCGTGGAGGAAAATCTCCGTGTCGCCGTATGCAGCATTCCTCCTAGAATTGACTTGCTATGTTCACGGAAGCATGCCCACCCTTCCCATTGAAATTGTTAAAGATAGTAAACCAGAAAAGGGAAATAACAAATATATTCTTATTGTTATCGCCATAAATATAATTAATGTAACGTTGTAGGCCTAATGCTGCATGTGTATGTGTGTGTGCGTGCTTGTGTGTGCGCGCGCTACGCACATAGCGCTCTGATCTGATATGGCGGCAGCCTACACTTGTTTAATCGTGATTGTTTGGTTTTCTCGGTTCTTGTTCACATGGAGTAAATAAAACAAATGACTTTGCTTTCTAGTTTTTGCTTGATTTAGTTGTTAACGTTTGAGGGGGGTATTTGAGTAAGGACTTAGAATGGGTTTGGGGAAAGTGGGGTCGCCAGACCTCGCCATACTTTTTTGTGGGGTCGCCAGACAAAAAGTTTAAGAACCACTGCCCTACACTACACTACACAGCAAAGATTCTAGAGCGGAGCGCTCCGCTCTAGAATCTTTGCTCCCCAGTAAAATGCTGTTCTGGTGATGCACGGTAGGCTTCTCCCTGAACTATTTTACACAGTGAAGTGTCTGTTGAAAGTCTACTCTGTGAATATCTCTGGATAAGAGCTGAACACTTAAATATAAATGTGTGTCACAGTAGCCAGCTGATTCGGTAGCTGTGCAGTGTGTAAGTAAACCTCCCTACTGACCCCTTAACATAGACGCTAGCACCCATGGGCCTTAGCATCCTTGCCATAGACTATAGTCTATGGGCCTCCTTGCTAGCGACAGACGCTAGCACCCATGGGCTTTAGCGTCGTTACTAGCATGCCCACCTGCCATTCAGAGATGTGTTAGCGACAGATGATAACATCCATGGGCCACCTTGCTAGCGACAGACGCTAGCACCCATGGGCTTTAGCATCCTTGCCGTAGACTGTATATAGTCTATGGTCCTTGCTAGCATGCCCACCTGCCAGTCAGAGATGTGTTAGCGACAGATGATAACATCCATGGGCCTCCTTGCTAGCGACAGACACTAGCACCCATGGGATTCAGCCTCCTTGCTAGCACGCACACCTGCCAGTCAGAGGGCCTGCTAGTTGCGGGTTCGAGTCCGGCCAGGTGCAGGGCTGTGCAATGTGTTCGAGTCAACATAACACAAGTTACAAACACATGCACACACTACTGTGACACGAAGGAAGCAAAACAACATGGAGGACTACGTAGGGTTAGTAGACATCATGTGGCACAAGGCCAGAGGGAGTGTTCTTTCCAGTTTGTGACAGAATGCTGGAGGAGCCAGGAGTTGAGGGATACACACACACACACACACACACACACACACACACACAGAGGGCTTGCTGGCCTCAACAGCATCTCGCTGGTCTCACTGCAGGGTGACCACCATGGAGACTCTTTCCTCACAACATTACAGGACCACCTACAACCTGAAGACTGTCGGTCATTCAGAGAACAAAAGAAAAATAAAAGTACCCAGCATTCAAAGTGTCTTTTCCTGTTAGGGTGGCGGTGATATGTTTATCTCCTGGCCTTCCCTCATGCTTCTCTGACCATTCACCTTCCAGAGCCATATAGCTTTGTAGTGCCTGTGTTTGGACTTTCACTCTGAGTGTACTGTATGTGCTTGGCTTTTACTTTGAGTATACTGTATGTGTTTGGGCTCTCACTCTGAGTAATTATTACATTTTAGTAGCCTGGGTGCCATAACGAACTTAGTCCCGCCCACAACATTTGAGGTCGGGAAGTTCGGTCTGGCATTGTTCCATTGTGGTGGAAGTATGCTCGCCCTATATCGGCCGGACCAATCAAATCAGGCTTTACGATGATGGACAGGTGAGCAACAGCGCCTGGTCTATCACGTCATCTGAGCACACTTTGATTAGGCTTATGTTTGAAACAAAAACGCTGTGGCTAGAAGGATACATGGCTTTTAAGACCCCATATGGAAAATTCATATTATTTAATGAGGTTGTATCACTGAAAACGATTATTTCTGAAAACTTTGGCCAAAGTTGAGATGTGGGAAAACTCGTGGTTTCACTTTCATCAAGGGAAAACAGCGCTGTTGCATTGCGACATGTTCCCTCGTTCGTTTGAAATCTCTGATTGACCACCTGTTCGAGGGATTTGCGACAGCCTTTCCCAGCTGTTTAACATGTTTGTAGCATATCACTGTTCAACAGAATTATTTTTAAAAACGGAGGGGATATAGAAGAAGAAGGATGGTTCGTGTGTTTTCTTCCTACACCTCACGGTAAGTTATTTTGTTGCTCTGATTGGTTAGGCTCTCCAATTGAGTGCAGAGGCATTCCCCCCCTGTATCGGTTGAAACACGCCCCATAATTACGTCCCAATGGAGCAGTATCAGACTCATATTCTGACTAGAATTGAGTATGACTACGTCAGGCTAACATTTTAGTCGACATCTCCACAAACAAGCTTGTACATCAGTTGTCCAAAATGGCAGTGGACGCCATGGGTGCATTTTCTAGTTCTAACATAGCCCAGACCAAACAAAAACAATAATGGCAAATAAATATGTTTGGGCATTCAGGGGACTAATAGCACATATATTTAGATAATTATTATGCATAGCAAAGGCATTCAATTTCACTCCTGCCTGTTCAAACTGGAACCCCTGAAACATCCGATTGAAATAGCACAGGTCTAAAGCTAGCCAGACGCTGTGGGACAGAGTGTAGTCTATGGGCAATTCCATGGAAAATTACGTTTTTTGTAACATCCATAACACCAATAACATGTGATGGTATGGTATGATGTGAATGATTACATGAAATTTGAGCATTTGCTATTTTTGGCTGAAGAATGTACATGAGAAAAAATGCACAAAAAATTAATGTTATCATTCACATCATACAAATACCAAGGCATTTCACTGGCGTTATGGATGTGACAAAAAGTACATTTTCCGTGGAATTGCCCTTATGGCTATGGCAGTTAGTGGGCACAGAGCAGTATAGTGGGTAAAACTCACTCTCAGACACCTAAAGAGAGGGGGTTACTGGACTAAATGGAACAGGTTTAGTGACCAAAGCTAGCGCCCATGGGTTTTAGCCTCTTTACTAGCACTTCCACTTCCCATGTCTGAAATTGTAGAGTTGAGTCCAATGCCGACTACTAGACTATATGCAGTGTTGGGAAGAATAATTTTAAAATGTAATCAGTTACAGAATACAGAATACATGCCCTAAAATGTAATTTGTAACGTATTCCGTTACATTACTCCATCTAAGTACCATATTCTAAATACTTGGATTACATAAGCGCTGTTTTACATTTTATCAAGTGGGAAATCAAGCTGCTATTTCAGTTTGTAAGATCCACAGGCGATGTCAGCAAAAAACCCACAACTTAACTTTATAGGATAAACTGAAACATTATACATTTTATTAATGCACAAGATCATCTCACAGAAATATTAGAATTTCAGTTCAAAAAGCGCAGAAATTCATATGAGAAGGATTCTAAAAGTAACCCCTTAAAATGGCCAAAGTAACTGTATTCTGAATACCACTCATTGAAAATGTAACTGTAACTAAATACAGTTACTCATATTTTGTATTCTGAAAATGTAATCCCGAATACATGTATTCAGTTACTTCCCAACACTGACTATATGCTGCTGTCTACAATTGACACTTGTAATAACATCAATAATACACATATGTTTTTGTGACCAGTTCAACATAAAGAGTCAGGATCTACAGTATGATTACTCTAGGATGTTTGTATAATGTTATACTATATGCATAGGCTAACATCTAGCCTGGCAATGCTAACTGATAGTCTGTAGTCTTTAGCTAGATCTTTGTCTCTCACTAACACACATTCACACACTAGCAGTACATTCACAAACTTCAGTTAAATGTGTTAACAGAGATGCTTCTCTTTCACCCTCCATGGGCCAACGTCATGTGTTACCACACTGAATTGTGGGAGTGAAACGTTGTGTTGCTTGCGGCAAAAGATGAAAAAATTTTCAAGCGGCATTGGAAGCGTCAGCCAATCAAATGCAATAGGCAAAGATGGCTCTCAACATTAATCAAGATGGCGAACTGAGTTTAGTCAGAGCCAGCTTACGACGAGCCTGTTCACTTCCTATTACCTCCCATTGTATTGAAACTGGTTTCAGTTCTAGTACTAGGGGGCGATCATGAGCGAGTGCAAAATGAATGGGGTCTATGGGACTAGATGCTTAAATTTACTTTTTTGACTTGCTGATTGGTCAGTGAAGCTCCATAGGCTTACTGCAGCCAGTTTTGGAAACAGAAAGTGATCTGATAGTGCACAAGTTCTCCCCATTTATTAAAAATTCTCTGGTTTAGTAGATTGTCCAAGATGACCATATATAGATAAAGCTCATTTGTTTGGCTTTTTTATACAATGATTTAAATATTAGCAAGAAATAAACAAAGTACACTCTAAAAAGCCCTTATTGTAACCCCAAAACACATTTGAAATGATGTGTGAGCCAAGTTAGCAAGCTAACTACCCTCCACTGCCCGCTAGCAGCGCTGTCTGTCTTGGTGACCCTTCAATCTCGCTTCAAGGCAGTCACACCCTGAATGTCAGGAAAGCCCATCAGCAAGCATTAACGCACGGTAGCATGTGACTGTACCGTAAGACATCAAGCAGCCTGGTGAATGTTATTTTACAGGACAGCTGGAACACACTCAGACACCAAACCCCAAATAAATGACTGCCCTTTGCACTGCACCCCAGCCTCAAGCAGGGTAGCAGCTCCACTAAAACTAACTGCTGAACTAAAACAAAATGTCTATTATCTACTTTAGGTACAAACATTCAGTAGGAACAAAAACAATGACAACCCATGATTTCAAATTAGTGTTCTAACTAGCAACTATACTGACTGAGTAGACATACAGGATTTTACGTTAGCTTGCCTTTGCAGGATAGCATTGTTTAGCCACCAGTTGGCATGCTAGTTCGAAACTGCACTGATTCTCATTGCGTTGGTTCCCACTGAAAGTTTGTACCTAAAAACATACAAATATGGCCCAGGTTGCAAAATCATAGATTTCTTCTTCAACATCAGTCAATTAACCTTAAACTACATTATCTAATATTGACATTAACCCCATGTGTGTGTAATTATATCATTGTTCCCATTATTGAAGAGTGGATTCTGATGTCCTGTCAGACATCTTTCTTCTTGGTCCTCCTGAAGAAGGAGGTGGTGAAGAACTTCTTCTTCTTGGAACGTTTGGAGTGGTTGTCGGGGAGAGCAGTTGTCTCTGTGGTTGGGGTGGTCATCTGCTCATTACTTTCAAGTGGCTGTGGTGTTGTCTTGTCAATGGTGACTTCCAGGTCCA
>NW_027468620.1:35180319-35227819 GCF_046254945.1 Alosa pseudoharengus | reverse complement strand
AAGAGGAGCGCACCGCACTCATATCTTTGCCTGTGTGTGCAGCGCTTCAAAAATCCTAAGATGCCAGCAGTCACTTGCTGTAGAACTGCGCCACTTAAACCAGACGTTTCCCAATTTTTACATTTTAGCTTTATCATGACTGCTGTGCAACAACATACTACTGTGACATGTTTAAATGACGACGCAAATGGACGACAGAGAGACAGTGATCGAAGTAAACTTTGAAACAAACAAGAATCTTTGCTTACAAACTGGGTTCACAAGAAACAGACAACATTACAGCATGTGAACAAGCAGTAGGAGACATGAGGGATGAGATACACAGAACTTAAGTAAGACCACAAGGCACAGGCGAACATATGGCAGGGACCAGTAACACTAATAATCAGGAACATGATCTTCACACACACACACACACACACAGGGGCGCCGCCAGGGTTGTATTCCATAGTACGCACCTTGGCCCAGGACGCTAATCCCCCCCCCCCAAAAAAAAAGAAAAAAAAGAACGTGTTTCAAGATTTGTAACATTTCTGGGATGCGGGAGATTTCACCCCCGTGAAGTTTTTTAAAATTCTGGCTGCTAAACTCACAATTTTAACGCAATTTGGGTGGAACAGAAATACATTTACAGAGCAAGCAGCTCTGGCCATATCAGCTCTGGCTCACGTGACGTGAACATATTGCTTTAAATGCATCATCGCTTCACTACCCGACACGCCAACAAGGGAAAGAAAAGAAAAGAAGAAACCAAAGGTCCCCTAACAATAAGGATTTGCAATAGGCCTACGCCTAGAGAAAAGACAGCAGGTTACATAACAATAAGGATTTGCAATAGGCCTACGCCTAGAGAAAAGACAGCAGGTTACCTAACAATAAGGATTTGCAATAGGCCTACGCCTAGAGAAAAGACAGCAGGTTACCTAACAATAAGGATTTGCAATAGGCCTACGCCTAGAGAAAAGACAGCAGGTTACCTAACAATAAGGATTTGCAATAGGCCTACGCCTAGAGAAAAGACAGCAGGTTACCTAACAATAAGGATTTGCAATAGGCCTACGCCTAGAGAAAAGACAGCAGGTTACCTAACAATAAGGATTTGCAATAGGCCTACGCCTAGAGAAAAGACAGCAGGTTACCTAACAATAAGGATTTGCAATAGGCCTACGCCTAGAGAAAAGACAGCAGGTTACCTAACAATAAGGATTTGCAATAGGCCTACGCCTAGAGAAAAGACAGCAGGTTACCTAACAATAAGGATTTGCAATAGGCCTACGCCTAGAGAAAAGACAGCAGGTTACCTAACAATAAGGATTTGCAATAGGCCTACGCCTAGAGAAAAGACAGCAGGTTACCTAACAATAAGGATTTGCAATAGGCCTACGCCTAGAGAAAAGACAGCAGGTTACCTAACAATAAGGATTTGCAATAGGCCTACGCCTAGAGAAAAGACAGCAGGTTACCTAACAATAAGGATTTGCAATAGGCCTACGCCTAGAGAAAAGACAGCAGGTTACCTAACAATAAGGATTTGCAATAGGCCTACGCCTAGAGAAAAGACAGCAGGTTACCTAACAATAAGGATTTGCAATAGGCCTACGCCTAGAGAAAAGACAGCAGGTTACCTAACAATAAGGATTTGCAATAGGCCTACGCCTAGAGAAAAGACAGCAGGTTACCTAACAATAAGGATTTGCAATAGGCCTACGCCTAGAGAAAAGACAGCAGGTTACCTAACAATAAGGATTTGCAATAGGCCTACGCCTAGAGAAAAGACAGCAGGTTACCTAACAATAAGGATTTGCAATAGGCCTACGCCTAGAGAAAAGACAGCAGGTTACCTAACAATAAGGATTTGCAATAGGCCTACGCCTAGAGAAAAGACAGCAGGTTACCTAACAATAAGGATTTGCAATAGGCCTACGCCTAGAGAAAAGACAGCAGGTTACCTAACAATAAGGATTTGCAATAGGCCTACGCCTAGAGAAAAGACAGCAGGTTACCTAACAATAAGGATTTGCAATAGGCCTACGCCTAGAGAAAAGACAGCAGGTTACCTAACAATAAGGATTTGCAATAGGCCTACGCCTAGAGAAAAGACAGCAGGTTACCTAACAATAAGGATTTGCAATAGGCCTACGCCTAGAGAAAAGACAGCAGGTTACCTAACAATAAGGATTTGCAATAGGCCTACGCCTAGAGAAAAGACAGCAGGTTACCTAACAATAAGGATTTGCAATAGGCCTACGCCTAGAGAAAAGACAGCAGGTTACCTAACAATAAGGATTTGCAATAGGCCTACGCCTAGAGAAAAGACAGCAGGTTACCTAACAATAAGGATTTGCAATAGGCCTACGCCTAGAGAAAAGACAGCAGGTTACCTAACAATAAGGATTTGCAATAGGCCTACGCCTAGAGAAAAGACAGCAGGTTACCTAACAATAAGGATTTGCAATAGGCCTACGCCTAGAGAAAAGACAGCAGGTTACCTAACAATAAGGATTTGCAATAGGCCTACGCCTAGAGAAAAGACAGCAGGTTACATAACAATAAGGATTTGCAATAGGCCTACGCCTAGAGAAAAGACAGCAGGTTACATAACAATAAGGATTTGCAATAGGCCTACGCCTAGAGAAAAGACAGCAGGTTACATAACAATAAGGATTTGCAATAGGCCTACGCCTAGAGAAAAGACAGCAGGTTACCTAACAATAAGGATTTGCAATAGGCCTACGCCTAGAGAAAAGACAGCAGGTTACCTAACAATAAGGATTTGCAATAGGCCTACGCCTAGAGAAAAGACAGCAGGTTACCTAACAATAAGGATTTGCAATAGGCCTACGCCTAGAGAAAAGACAGCAGGTTACATAACAATAAGGATTTGCAATAGGCCTACGCCTAGAGAAAAGACAGCAGGTTACATAACAATAAGGATTTGCAATAGGCCTACGCCTAGAGAAAAGACAGCAGGTTACCTAACAATAAGGATTTGCAATAGGCCTACGCCTAGAGAAAAGACAGCAGGTTACCTAACAATAAGGATTTGCAATAGGCCTAGGCCTAGAGAAAAGACAGCAGGTTACCTAACAATAAGGATTTGCAATAGGCCTACGCCTAGAGAAAAGACAGCAGGTTACCTAACAATAAGGATTTGCAATAGGCCTACGCCTAGAGAAAAGACAGCAGGTTACCTAACAATAAGGATTTGCAATAGGCCTACGCCTAGAGAAAAGACAGCAGGTTACATAACAATAAGGATTTGCAATAGGCCTACGCCTAGAGAAAAGACAGCAGGTTACATAACAATAAGGATTTGCAATAGGCCTACGCCTAGAGAAAAGACAGCAGGTTACATAACAATAAGGATTTGCAATAGGCCTACGCCTAGAGAAAAGACAGCAGGTTACATAACAATAAGGATTTGCAATAGGCCTACGCCTAGAGAAAAGACAGCAGGTTACATAACAATAAGGATTTGCAATAGGCCTACGCCTAGAGAAAAGACAGCAGGTTACCTAACAATAAGGATTTGCAATAGGCCTACGCCTAGAGAAAAGACAGCAGGTTACCTAACAATAAGGATTTGCAATAGGCCTACGCCTAGAGAAAAGACAGCAGGTTACCTAACAATAAGGATTTGCAATAGGCCTACGCCTAGAGAAAAGACAGCAGGTTACCTAACAATAAGGATTTGCAATAGGCCTACGCCTAGAGAAAAGACAGCAGGTTACCTAACAATAAGGATTTGCAATAGGCCTACGCCTAGAGAAAAGACAGCAGGTTACCTAACAATAAGGATTTGCAATAGGCCTACGCCTAGAGAAAAGACAGCAGGTTACATAACAATAAGGATTTGCAATAGGCCTACGCCTAGAGAAAAGACAGCAGGTTACATAACAATAAGGATTTGCAATAGGCCTACGCCTAGAGAAAAGACAGCAGGTTACCTAACAATAAGGATTTGCAATAGGCCTACGCCTAGAGAAAAGACAGCAGGTTACCTAACAATAAGGATTTGCAATAGGCCTACGCCTAGAGAAAAGACAGCAGGTTACATAACAATAAGGATTTGCAATAGGCCTACGCCTAGAGAAAAGACAGCAGGTTACATAACAATAAGGATTTGCAATAGGCCTACGCCTAGAGAAAAGACAGCAGGTTACATAACAATAAGGATTTGCAATAGGCCTACGCCTAGAGAAAAGACAGCAGGTTACATAACAATAAGGATTTGCAATAGGCCTACGCCTAGAGAAAAGACAGCAGGTTACATAACAATAAGGATTTGCAATAGGCCTACGCCTAGAGAAAAGACAGCAGGTTACCTAACAATAAGGATTTGCAATAGGCCTACGCCTAGAGAAAAGACAGCAGGTTACATAACAATAAGGATTTGCAATAGGCCTACGCCTAGAGAAAAGACAGCAGGTTACCTAACAATAAGGATTTGCAATAGGCCTAGGCCTAGAGAAAAGACAGCAGGTTACATAACAATAAGGATTTGCAATAGGCCTACGCCTAGAGAAAAGACAGCAGGTTACATAACAATAAGGATTTGCAATAGGCCTACGCCTAGAGAAAAGACAGCAGGTTACCTAACAATAAGGATTTGCAATAGGCCTACGCCTAGAGAAAAGACAGCAGGTTACCTAACAATAAGGATTTGCAATAGGCCTACGCCTAGAGAAAAGACAGCAGGTCACCTAACAATAAGGATTTGCTTACACTGCTGTTTGGTTGTCCCAAACATTGAGATGATCAATCTTATCAATCTTGAAACCCGAATTACGATGTTCCAAACAGAGTGACTATAGGATGCAATGCCTAATCTCACTGCCCTCAGGAGAGGAGGTGAAGACACAGGCACAAGCAACAACAGAAGCACATGGCAAAGATGAACAAAGAAGCACATGGAACAGGACAAAGGAAGTAAACAAAGGGCAACAGGAAGTAGACAAAGGCCAAAAGTAAACAAAGCAAAGGGCAACAGGAAGTGACATGGGGAGCAAACACGATGGAATACAAAATGACAATACAGACAGAGAAACTGGACAAGACCCAGACAACTATTGTACCGGGCTGTGTGTGTGTGTGTGTGTGGGCATACTGGTTATCGGGGTAGTGTGTGTGTGTGTGTGTATGTGTGTGTGTGCGAGTGCGTGTGTACCGGGCTTGGGGGGAGTGGGAGTGTGTGTGTGTGTGTGTGCATACCGGGCTGTGGGGGGAGTGGGAGTGTGTGTGTGTGTGTGTGTGTGTGTGTATGTGTGTGTGTGCGTACCGGGCTGTGGGGGGAGTGGGAGTGTGTGTGTGTGTGTGTGTGTGTGTGCGTACTGGGCTGTGGGGGGAGTGGAAGTGTGTGTGTGTGTGTGTGTGTGTGTGTGTGTGTGTGTGTGTGTGTGTGTGTGTGTGTGTGTGTGTGCGTACCGGGCTGTGGGGGGAGTGGGAGTGTGTGTGTGTGTGTGTGTGTGTGTGTGCGTACCGGGCTGTGGGGGGAGTGGGAGTGTGTGTGTGTGTGTGTGTGTGTGTGTGTGTGTGTGTGTGTGCGTGCGTACCGGGCTGTGGGGGGAGTGTGTAACTGTCCTCTGCTCCACATCGCCTTGCAGGTCAGGAGACCAGGCTGTGCTTCTGTTGCATTCTGGGTTGCTGTTGGCATGGCAACCCTGATGGCTGAGATCCAGTGTGGAGGGCACCTGTGGCCTCTCTTGAATCACACACACACTCATCAGCACACACACACACACACTCACACTAACTCACTCTCTGCCAGACACACACACTCTTCTGGTACTCCAGTGTGTCAGGTGAAGCCTGTAAAGATAAGACAACGGCTTAGAGATTCATATATACCCACACACACACTTTGCCTCTCTCTCACACACCCACACTCTCAAACACTTAACTCACAGAAACTTTTTCTAAATTTTTTAAATTAACTTATTTAATTCAGACCATTTTGCGACCCCGTTATGCGACCCCCGATCAGAGTAATATATGGACATTGTAGAATAGTGCCCTCTGAGGCCTGATGGTAAATTGACCCTAAGTCCATTTAACAATGACGTGGTGAAGTTGTATTTTATTTATTTGTTTATTTAATAAGACAGTGCTTCATTTTCCAGAGTTGGAAAGATGATGTGATCAGTAAGAGGTAAGAGGTTTGGAACAAAAACAGCAATGCTGCTTTGCGATTATATGGGCTTTTATTTTAAGTTGTTGTCGTTCTGTCTTCCACATTCATGAAAGGTTTGGTATGAATGTTGAGTCATGTCTCAGTCATGAATGCTTTATGTGCAGTTTATGACAGCTGCTATGAATGTGTTATGAACTCACCCGTCAAGTAAAGTGTTACCCAACTTTTTTTCAGCTACAGTATATGAACTGGCTCAGTGGGGGAGGTGCTAGCCCATGTAAAACCTTGTACATCAGGCAAGCATCAGTGAAATGTTTAAAATGATCGATCAAAGTTAAATAAATTATATTTCTGAGTTCTGCGTATGGCTGTGAGCTGCAGTTAGGCTACGCCTACAGCTAATTCATACCATTATTAAAGATGTTAAGGTGTTTAATTGTTCTGTATAAATTAGGATAATTATCTAACTAAGGCTAATATGTCTAATGCTAAGCTTAGCTAAGGGCTAGACGGCTGGCAAGCTATACTTACTGAAGCTGCTGTTTTACACATGTAGCAGCTATGGATTGATATGTATGTTTGGTGTAAGGGAGAAATAAATATACAGTATGTTAAAGGGAATCAGTAATAGTGATGGATGTAAAGCAGGCTAATTGTATGTAGATTGGTAATGTAGCATGCTAATGTATTTGCTGTTTCACTGGGAGCGTACCTATGTTCCCCGGGTCCTATGTTCCCCAGGTCCTATGTTCCCCGCTTTGTATGGGACCGGGGAACATAGGACCCTTTTTTTAAAACATAACTATAACCCAAAAAACCCCCCCCCCCCTCCCATTGTAGATGCTCCCGTCAGTCCATCTACTACTATCTACTACCCCCTACTGCCCCCGCCCTACCATCCCTCCCCCTTGTACTAGGTCTGGACTTCTATTTGTGGTTATGTTTGTGTCTTTATTTTGCACTGACTTTTGATTCCAACACTGACTTTTCACTTTGTCATTTGAAAGTTTTGTTTTTTTCCCCCCACTCCAAGTTTTTTGTAGAGCACTTCTTGTTCACAAGCACTTTTAAACATTCTAGCACTTATCTGGACTTAGCCCCTACCTCCTACTTATCCCTCTCCCCCTGTCCCAACTCCTAACCTTAACCCAGTCCCAATTCCTAACCCCAACCTCTCCCCATTCCCAACTCCTAACCTTAACCTTAACCCAGTCCCATTTCCTAACCCCCCCCCCCTGTCCCAACTCCTAACCTTAACCCAGTCCCAATTCCTAACCCCAACCTCTCCCCATTCCCAACTCCTAACCTTAACCCAGTCCCATTTCCTAACCCCCCCCCCCCCTGTCCCAACTCCTAACCTTAACCCAGTCCCAATTCCTAACCCCAACCTCTCCCCATTCCCAACTCCTAACCTTAACCCAGTCCCATTTCCTAACCCCCCCCCCCCCCCCAATTCCTAACCCCAACCTCTCCCCATTCCCAACTCCTAACCTTAACCCAGTCCCATTTCCTAACCCCCCCCCCCCCAATTCCTAACCTTAACCCAGTCCCATTTCCTAACCCCCCCCCCCCCCCCCAACCTTAACCCAGTCCCAATTCCTAACCTTAACCTCTCCCCATTCCCAACCTCTAACCTTAACCCAGTCCCATTTCCTAACCCCAACTTTCCCCATTCCTAACCTTAACCCAGTCCCATTTCCTAACCTTAACCCAGTCCCCATTCCTAACCTTAACCAAGTCCCCATTCCTAACCTCCCTCATTTCCAACTCCTAACCCCTTCCCCAGCCCCCATCCCAAACCCTTAATTCCTCTCAGCCCCAATCCCACAGTCACATTTATTACACATTTATTACATAATTTATTTTACACTTATTACACATTTATTACACATTTTATTTCACACTTATTACACAGTTATTACACATCACATGGTATCACCTTAGTTTTCTTACACCTTTATTATTATTATTATTTTTTCTGCCCCCTTTATCACACACAACTACCCTTTAGCACAAGACAGGTTTGCCCTCACACTCAGCACTGGTCTGCTCCGACCCAATTGGCCCGTGCACTCTAGGCGACTCTGCCCCCCTAAAAATCCATTTCCCCTCACCTAACCTAGCCAGTGCCATTGGGTCGGACGGACCTCCCCATCACCATTTTATTTCTTTTCTACCCCCCCATTATCCACCTTACCCTGCTCCAGCCGGGGTTGCTCTTGCCCACCGACAGGTTATTGCTTTGTCTAGCCCAGCCGCAATGAGGCCTTGAACCCAGAACACTAGATCCCTAGACTGGTACTTTACCCATTATCCTATGGGGGTAGCTGGCTGATCCTTTCCTTATCTTTCCTTTATTCTTACAAGCTCTCAAACACATACTTAGAATTTTAAAACACAGTTCCTACCGGGGCTTGAACCCACTACCTCAGGATCTGGGAGCAGTTGCTCTTCCCCTGGACCACAAGATCCTACTCTAACTGGCAGCTTAGAAAGTCCCTTTATTGTAAGCCCCTCCTCCCCCTTAGCTTACCATTATCTTCCTCTTCCTTTATATAAAAAGCCATGTTGCCCTTGGTGTGGCGCTCTCTGGTTTCGAACCGGGATCCTCGGATCCAAAGGCGAGTGCTGTGCCCTTAGACCACTGAGCACTTTCAAAACCAGTTTTATTGTATTCCCTTATCTAACCTTTTTACCTTCCTACTACACACATAATAATCCCCTTTTTGTATTTTACACTTAGGTCCTCTTACTTTTATCTTTTATTTTTATTTGTTTATTTATTTATTTTTTTTAAAACATTTTTATAACTTTTTCACTACTGGTCGGCTAGGTCTTGAACCGCCAACCTCCTATCTGGGAGTCCGACCTCTTAACCTCTACTCCACATAGGACCTCTTTCCATGAACTACTTTAGTTCCTTAGTAGCACACAATTCCTACTAGGACTACACTTCCCTACATACATTGCAAGATAACCACTTCCCCTGGCATTTTTCAAACTCTCCTATCATAGTCACTAATTAAGACTGATACACTGCAGACCCAATCACATACACTTCTTACGCTCCAACCCCTACCCCTTCCTGTCTCCTCCCCCTGGTTTTCTAACTGAAAAACCCCACTCACCAGCAACATGGCATATCTCCTCTGAAGCAGGAATACACTTCCGAAACGTCAGGAGTACACAACTGAGAAGCAATACGGTAATTACTTTTAAAACAACTTTATTGGACACTAAATTCTCCTTAACTTTAGTTTTAAAAGCATTTCTTAATAAAATTTGGCTTTTAAATCTTTCACAAACAAACTGATGT
The DNA here is from genome assembly GCF_046254945.1 of Alosa pseudoharengus. Classification (NCBI taxonomy): domain Eukaryota; kingdom Metazoa; phylum Chordata; class Actinopteri; order Clupeiformes; family Clupeidae; genus Alosa; species Alosa pseudoharengus. Next base: position 35,218,373 of record NW_027468620.1, on the reverse strand, counting down.
GGATTTTCCTGAACAAACACATGCTAAAACTACCTGGGAACTTTGACTGAGAAAAAGAACTCTTGCCAGCAAAACTAACTCTGTGCCAAGGCTCTCTGTCCTCTCAAGTACCGAATAGGGATTATACTTTTATGGACTTTCCATTTGGGATTTACTCTCCTGGACCAACATCTCCCTGGACGAACATCCCTTGTACAACCCTGTACAAACCCGGTCAGAAAAATAACATCCCCACAAGCATGTAAGCAGGAATACACTTCCGAAACGTCAGGAGTACACAACTGAGAAGCAATACGGTAATTACTTTTAAAACAACTTTATTGGACACTAAATTCTCCTTAACTTTAGTTTTAAAAGCATTTCTTAATAAAATTTGGCTTTTAAATCTTTCACAAACAAACTGATGTGGATTTTCCTGAACAAACACATGCTAAAACTACCTGGGAACTTTGACTGAGAAAAAGAACTCTTGCCAGCAAAACTAACTCTGTGCCAAGGCTCTCTGTCCTCTCAAGTACCGAATAGGGATTATACTTTTATGGACTTTCCATTTGGGATTTACTCTCCTGGACCAACATCTCCCTGGACGAACATCCCTTGTACAACCCTGTACAAACCCGGTCAGAAAAATAACATCCCCACAAGCATGTAAGGTAAGGCTTTTCTGCTCAGTTTGTGTTTGGTTAAAATGCTGTTTAGCAACTGCCGTATTGCTTCTTTGTAGCCAGCTGCCCCCTACCCTACCCAGCCCAGAACCCCCACCCTACCCCTTTTGATTTAGTTTTCTTTTCAAGTCCTCTTTTTTTCTTTCTTGTTTGTTGTTTATTTCTCCTCCCCCCCAACACATACACATACACATACACATACATTCCCCCCCCCTCTCAGCACATACATACACTACATCCACAACATGGCCTCACGTTACAGACCACTACCCCTCACACAACCACCAGATCCAATCACCAGACAACAAGCCAAACATTATTTCAGACTCATCCAAGTCATCCACCACAAAACCATTATATCACAATCACTCCACACAGGCATTTACCCACCCGGTATGACACGGCAGGTCTTAAAATTAACTCAATTCATCAAACCAGCCCTGCCTACCCCGGAAACACGCTCACACATTCATAAGAACACAACTGATTGGATGCGGAACAACATGCACATACTCTTACAACATTACACAACACAACTCACAGCTTTAACCCATCCTGACCCCACATTTAGTCCCCTAGCACTCCAGATAGCTAGCGGCTGGGCTAGAAAGCGGTACCACTCCAGACTCGCCCCCACCACTTTACAGTCAGTTCAACAGCTCCTGAATCCGCAAGCCCACCCTATCCCAACACAGAGCCCCCCACTCCCAGGCCCCCCACCCCCAGGCCCCCCAACCCCACATAGCTCCATTTCAACCACAGGGGATCCCCCTATAGGCACCCACCCTTTAGATCCGAATTACCTCACTGAATTCCCCTCCCTTCCCCGATCTAACACTAACCACTCTCCCCCTCCTAACCAGGACTTGGGAGATCCCACTACACTAGTTACAGAACCACAACTCTCACCATCTATCCCCCAATCCTCTACATACATTGACTTACAAAAACTGACTTTTACACTTACAACATCAGACCTAAGTTCTGATGATCCTACACCTGACACTCCCCCTCAGGATAACCCACCTCGCCAAACATCTACTGATACCCCCCATAATACTACACATAACACTACACAGAATACTACCAACATCAACACTTCCCCCACTACTTTGGTCACCACCAACCTAGCTCCTACACACAGCACTCCACCCACTACCACAGACCCCCTATCTACCACCCCACCACCCACTACTAACACTACCACTACAAATACACACCATACTACACATGGCCCCCCTTCCTTATCCCCTACACTCACACCAACTAGACCTGTACCTACACTACAGATATCGGCCCTAGTCCAACACAGTCTGGACAGCCCACCTGGTCCCCCCCAACAACCAACCAATAAAACCATCAGTAACACCTCAAAGCCCCCCAAACATCTGGTCACATCCTCACCACATGAAATAACTCCTTGTTTTTCCCCCCCAGAGCAGACATCAGTGGGAGGTACAGATCCTGGACAGTCCAACCCAATGGGGGTAGTGATGAGCAAAGGAAAAAAGAAAGCTAATCAGCTTACAATTCCAGCTTCTGAGCCCTCTTCCTCAGCGGGACAGACATCGTCCAGGATCATCGGCCCCTCCCACAACCCATCACCACCACACACAACACGCAGCAACACCAAACACCGTCAATCACAACCTCAACCACCTAGACCCCCTCCCCTTCTCCCACGGCCCCCCCTCCCCCTCTACCACCCCACGTACCACAGTTGGGAACACAACAGAATTCAGGAATGGCATATTCATGCCACCAAACCCGTACTACTAATAGGGGATTCCAATCTAGCACGCATCCCCCCTCACTCCTACCCAAACATCCAAATTGACAGCTATCCTGGGGCCACTGTCAATCACATGACACGCCTATTGGAAAAGACCCCCCCACAGGTGACTGTTGAACTGGCTGTCCTGTCGGTGGGCACCAACAACATGAGGCACAATGCCAAGGCCACCACCAACAAACAGTTAAACACAATGTTCAAGTTAGCCACCAAAATCTTCCCCAACGCCAATATCTACGTACCCCTTCTAAATTTCTCACACTCCCTTCACCTTGATCACATTCAGAACCTAACTGAAATCAATCAGTATATTTCAAAACACCTCCCCCACCTTCAGCCCCTCCCCGCAGACCAATACACCACCCTTTCTGACAATATACACTGGCCCCCCCACATAGGCACAACAATACTGCAGTTTTGGTGCCAACAGCTAAATTTAGGCCCCCCCAGACCCTAAGCCAGGACACCACCCCCCCACACACTTCTACCCTCACTGTTCCACTGCATACTGATACTTTGGTCCTTAACCTCTCTAAATCTTTCACTCTCACATCAGCTCAACGTTCACTCTTAGAAAAAGGTCTCTCCTTCATCCCCACACCCACCACGGTAAACCGGGAGGAGCTTCGAAGGGACGTCCACTACTATCACAGGCGACTCAAGTTAATAGATCATTTCAAGGACTCAAACTCAGACCACGACCCCACCCCATTTGCTTTCCCCTCCACCTGGGAACCCCTTGATTCCCAGGTGGATGGGAAACTAAAGGCTCTCTTTCGTCAAGATCTTCATTGTTTATCCAATCATCTCACCCGTCCTTTCCTTCCAGGCCACTCCAACATCTCTCCATCCGAGAGACAGGCTATAACCCAACTCAGGACAAACCCCCACATTATCATTAAACCTGCAGACAAAGGCTCCAAAATTGTAATCCTCGACACCCACCAGTATCTTCTTGAAGCTAACAGGCAACTTTCGAACCAACTCCATTACTCACCCATATCTCATTCACTACAACCACAAGCACAAACTAAAATTCGCAAGCTAGTCCACACGTTGTATTCAAATCACTTTATCTCCAGAAAACAGTTTGACTTCCTTTTAGGCCCAGACCAACCCAGACCCCGTGCTTTTTACCTGTTACCCAAGATCCATAAGCCTCCCGACACGTGGACAGTCCCTTCCGAGGTTCCTCCCGGCAGACCCATTGTATCAGATTGCAATTCCACCACCTACAATATTTCCTTTTTTATAGATCACTTTATCAACCCTCTTTCCACTAGACACTCCAGTTACATAAAAGACACATATGACTTCATACACAAGATTCGGCCCATGGCAGTTCCCAACCATACTTACCTCTTTACCATAGACGTGGATAGCCTATACACAAATATAAACACTAGAGCCGGCATTCAAGCAATACATAATAAATTCCTCCGTTATCCAGATCCCACCAGACCAGACAATATTCTCCTCCAACTGTTGGAGATCTGTCTTACACACAACGACTTCCAATTTGATGACAGACTTTTCTTACAGATTCATGGAACTGCCATGGGCCAAAGATTCGCACCAGCATATGCCAACATTTACATGAGTGAGTGGGAGCAAGAAGCTCTGGCCAAATGCCCCCTCAAACCCCTGTTCTACTATCGCTTCCTGGACGACATCATTGGCGCTTGGACACACACACTAGACGAATTCAATGATTTCTTTCACATACTTAACACGCACCACACCACAATTAAACTGAAAGCCACAATTGATCTACACTCTGTAAACTTCTTAGACACTACCATCTTCCTAACACCCCTCTCTTCAACACATAGCTCCCTCAGTACCAAAGTATATTTCAAACCCACAGACACACATGCACTCTTACACAAAACAAGTTACCATCCAAAACACACCTTCCGAGCAATCATCAAATCCCAAATCATAAGATTCCATCGCATCTGCAGTTTTCCAGCTGGCGTCCAGGAGGCGATATTCACACTCTTTACAGTCCTCCGTACACGCGGTTATTCAAAAAGATTTTTACGCAAAATTAAAACAGACACTCTACATCTTCTTGCTCCCACTCACTCCAACAGATCACCACACCACACACATTCTAACACACAATCATTAACCCGTAGCCCTGACCCCCCTATCCTAAACCACACTATGGACACCCCTGAATCCACCCCGCAACCCCATCCACACCCCATCATCCCCCTCATCACAACCTTCTCTCATTCCACAACACACTTACATTACACTTTCAAACAACACTTCACACACCTCCAATCTTCTTACCCCACTTTTCAACACCACAGAATCATTTCAGCTTTACGCAAGAACAATAACTTACAGGACAAACTTATCAGGTCACGGTTCTCTAGGAAACCCCCTCCACAGCCCCTCCCACATGATTCCTTCTTCAAGCCCCAACAGTTTATTACCAACTTCCATTCCCATTGCACAGCCCCAAACACACCCCTTACACTGGACACCACTAATGCAGTTTACATCATTACATGTCACAAATGCCACCTACTGTATATTGGGGAAACAGGTAACACGATCCGCACCAGACTCAAACAACATCTTTACACCATTTCCCGGAACACACGCACTACCCTTCTAGTTGGCCACTTCCAGGTTCATGACACTACTAACCTTGGCATTTGTGGCCTTGAGAGCAACCCTGGCTGGAGCCCGGCACAAAGAAGGAGAGCAGAACGCCTCTGGATTTGCAAACTTAAAACATTTCTTCCCTTTGGTTTAAATGAGAGTTAATTCCTTTGGTCTTTTTGTCTCGTCCTTCCGTAAATAAAGTTATTTTTCTTCCTGTCTTCATCCTAGGTTCCTTTGGGTAGTTCTTAGTTACGTTTCTTTTTTTCTATATATGTATCAATTAATTTATCATGCCTCAAACCCCCCCCCCCCCTCCCATTGTAGATGCTCCCGTCAGTCCATCTACTACTATCTACTACCCCCTACTGCCCCCGCCCTACCATCCCTCCCCCTTGTACTAGGTCTGGACTTCTATTTGTGGTTATGTTTGTGTCTTTATTTTGCACTGACTTTTGATTCCAACACTGACTTTTCACTTTGTCATTTGAAAGTTTTGTTTTTTTCCCCCCACTCCAAGTTTTTTGTAGAGCACTTCTTGTTCACAAGCACTTTTAAACATTCTAGCACTTATCTGGACTTAGCCCCTACCTCCTACTTATCCCTCTCCCCCTGTCCCAACTCCTAACCTTAACCCAGTCCCAATTCCTAACCCCAACCTCTCCCCATTCCCAACTCCTAACCTTAACCTTAACCCAGTCCCATTTCCTAACCCCCCCCCCCTGTCCCAACTCCTAACCTTAACCCAGTCCCAATTCCTAACCCCAACCTCTCCCCATTCCCAACTCCTAACCTTAACCCAGTCCCATTTCCTAACCCCCCCCCCTGTCCCAACTCCTAACCTTAACCCAGTCCCAATTCCTAACCCCAACCTCTCCCCATTCCCAACTCCTAACCTTAACCCAGTCCCATTTCCTAACCCCCCCCCCCAATTCCTAACCTTAACCCAGTCCCATTTCCTAACCCCCCCCCCAACCTTAACCCAGTCCCAATTCCTAACCTTAACCTCTCCCCATTCCCAACCTCTAACCTTAACCCAGTCCCATTTCCTAACCCCAACTTTCCCCATTCCTAACCTTAACCCAGTCCCATTTCCTAACCTTAACCCAGTCCCCATTCCTAACCTTAACCCAGTCCCCATTCCTAACCTCCCTCATTTCCAACTCCTAACCCCTTCCCCAGCCCCCATCCCAAACCCTTAATTCCTCTCAGCCCCAATCCCACTTATTACACATTTATTACATAATTTATTTTACACTTATTACACATTTTATTTCACACTTATTACACAGTTATTACACATTACATGGTATCACCTTAGTTTTCTTACACCTTTATTATTATTATTTTTTCTGCCCCCTTTATCACACACAACTACCCTTTAGCACAAGACAGGTTTGCCCTCACACTCAGCACTGGTCTGCTCCGACCCAATTGGCCCGTGCACTCTAGGCGACTCTGCCCCCCTAAAAATCCATTTCCCCTCACCTAACCTAGCCAGTGCCATTGGGTCGGACAGACCTCCCCATCACCATTTTATTTCTTTTCTACCCCCCCATTATCCACCTTACCCTGCTCCAGCCGGGGTTGCTCTTGCCCACCGACAGGTTATTGCTTTGTCTAGCCCAGCCGCAATGAGGCCTTGAACCCAGAACACTAGATCCCTAGACATATACTTTACCCATTATCCTATGGGGGTAGCTGGCTGATCCTTTCCTTATCTTTCCTTTATTCTTACAAGCTCTCAAACACATACTTAGAATTTTAAAACATAGTTCCTACCGGGGCTTGAACCCACTACCTCAGGATCTGGGAGCAGTTGCTCTTCCCCTGGACCACAAGATCCTACTCTAACTGGCAGCTTAGAAAGTCCCTTTATTGTAAGCCCCTCCTCCCCCTTAGCTTACCATTATCTTCCTCTTCCTTTATATAAAAAGCCATGTTGCCCTTGGTGTGGCGCTCTCTGGTTTCGAACCGGGATCCTCGGATCCAAAGGCGAGTGCTGTGCCCTTAGACCACTGAGCACTTTCAAAACCAGTTTTATTGTATTCCCTTATCTAACCTTTTTACCTTCCTACTACACACATAATAATCCCCTTTTTGTATTTTACACTTAGGTCCTCTTACTTTTATCTTTTATTTTTATTTGTTTATTTATTTATTTTTTTTAAAACATTTTTATAACTTTTTCACTACTGGTCGGCTAGGTCTTGAACCGCCAACCTCCTATCTGGGAGTCCGACCTCTTAACCTCTACTCCACATAGGAACTCTTTCCATGAACTACTTTAGTTCCTTAGTAGCACACAATTCCTACTAGGACTACACTTCCCTACATACATTGCAAGATAACCACTTCCCCTGGCATTTTTCAAACTCTCCTATCATAGTCACTAATTAAGACTGATACACTGCAGACCCAATCACATACACTTCTTACGCTCCAACCCCTACCCCTTCCTGTCTCCTCCCCCTGGTTTTCTAACTGAAAAACCCCACTCACCAGCAACATGGCATATCTCCTCTGAAGCAGGAATACACTTCCGAAACGTCAGGAGTACACAACTGAGAAGCAATACGGTAATTACTTTTAAAACAACTTTATTGGACACTAAATTCTCCTTAACTTTAGTTTTAAAAGCATTTCTTAATAAAATTTGGCTTTTAAATCTTTCACAAACAAACTGATGTGGATTTTCCTGAACAAACACATGCTAAAACTACCTGGGAACTTTGACTGAGAAAAAGAACTCTTGCCAGCAAAACTAACTCTGTGCCAAGGCTCTCTGTCCTCTCAAGTACCGAATAGGGATTATACTTTTATGGACTTTCCATTTGGGATTTACTCTCCTGGACCAACATCTCCCTGGACGAACATCCCTTGTACAACCCTGTACAAACCCGGTCAGAAAAATAACATCCCCACAAGCATGTAAGGTAAGGCTTTTCTGCTCAGTTTGTGTTTGGTTAAAATGCTGTTTAGCAACTGCCGTATTGCTTCTTTGTAGCCAGCTGCCCCCTACCCTACCCAGCCCAGAACCCCCACCCTACCCCTTTTGATTTAGTTTTCTTTTCAAGTCCTCTTTTTTTCTTTCTTGTTTGTTGTTTATTTCTCCTCCCCCCCAACACATACACATACACATACACATACATTCCCCCCCCCTCTCAGCACATACATACACTACATCCACAACATGGCCTCACGTTACAGACCACTACCCCTCACACAACCACCAGATCCAATCACCAGACAACAAGCCAAACATTATTTCAGACTCATCCAAGTCATCCACCACAAAACCATTATATCACAATCACTCCACACAGGCATTTACCCACCCGGTATGACACGGCAGGTCTTAAAATTAACTCAATTCATCAAACCAGCCCTGCCTACCCCGGAAACACGCTCACACATTCATAAGAACACAACTGATTGGATGCGGAACAACATGCACATACTCTTACAACATTACACAACACAACTCACAGCTTTAACCCATCCTGACCCCACATTTAGTCCCCTAGCACTCCAGATAGCTAGCGGCTGGGCTAGAAAGCGGTACCACTCCAGACTCGCCCCCACCACTTTACAGTCAGTTCAACAGCTCCTGAATCCGCAAGCCCACCCTATCCCAACACAGAGCCCCCCACTCCCAGGCCCCCCACCCCCAGGCCCCCCAACCCCACATAGCTCCATTTCAACCACAGGGGATCCCCCTATAGGCACCCACCCTTTAGATCCGAATTACCTCACTGAATTCCCCTCCCTTCCCCGATCTAACACTAACCACTCTCCCCCTCCTAACCAGGACTTGGGAGATCCCACTACACTAGTTACAGAACCACAACTCTCACCATCTATCCCCCAATCCTCTACATACATTGACTTACAAAAACTGACTTTTACACTTACAACATCAGACCTAAGTTCTGATGATCCTACACCTGACACTCCCCCTCAGGATAACCCACCTCGCCAAACATCTACTGATACCCCCCATAATACTACACATAACACTACACAGAATACTACCAACATCAACACTTCCCCCACTACTTTGGTCACCACCAACCTAGCTCCTACACACAGCACTCCACCCACTACCACAGACCCCCTATCTACCACCCCACCACCCACTACTAACACTACCACTACAAATACACACCATACTACACATGGCCCCCCTTCCTTATCCCCTACACTCACACCAACTAGACCTGTACCTACACTACAGATATCGGCCCTAGTCCAACACAGTCTGGACAGCCCACCTGGTCCCCCCCAACAACCAACCAATAAAACCATCAGTAACACCTCAAAGCCCCCCAAACATCTGGTCACATCCTCACCACATGAAATAACTCCTTGTTTTTCCCCCCCAGAGCAGACATCAGTGGGAGGTACAGATCCTGGACAGTCCAACCCAATGGGGGTAGTGATGAGCAAAGGAAAAAAGAAAGCTAATCAGCTTACAATTCCAGCTTCTGAGCCCTCTTCCTCAGCGGGACAGACATCGTCCAGGATCATCGGCCCCTCCCACAACCCATCACCACCACACACAACACGCAGCAACACCAAACACCGTCAATCACAACCTCAACCACCTAGACCCCCTCCCCTTCTCCCACGGCCCCCCCCCCCCCTCTACCACCCCACGTACCACAGTTGGGAACACAACAGAATTCAGGAATGGCATATTCATGCCACCAAACCCGTACTACTAATAGGGGATTCCAATCTAGCACGCATCCCCCCTCACTCCTACCCAAACATCCAAATTGACAGCTATCCTGGGGCCACTGTCAATCACATGACACGCCTATTGGAAAAGACCCCCCCACAGGTGACTGTTGAACTGGCTGTCCTGTCGGTGGGCACCAACAACATGAGGCACAATGCCAAGGCCACCACCAACAAACAGTTAAACACAATGTTCAAGTTAGCCACCAAAATCTTCCCCAACGCCAATATCTACGTACCCCTTCTAAATTTCTCACACTCCCTTCACCTTGATCACATTCAGAACCTAACTGAAATCAATCAGTATATTTCAAAACACCTCCCCCACCTTCAGCCCCTCCCCGCAGACCAATACACCACCCTTTCTGACAATATACACTGGCCCCCCCACATAGGCACAACAATACTGCAGTTTTGGTGCCAACAGCTAAATTTAGGCCCCCCCAGACCCTAAGCCAGGACACCACCCCCCCACACACTTCTACCCTCACTGTTCCACTGCATACTGATACTTTGGTCCTTAACCTCTCTAAATCTTTCACTCTCACATCAGCTCAACGTTCACTCTTAGAAAAAGGTCTCTCCTTCATCCCCACACCCACCACGGTAAACCGGGAGGAGCTTCGAAGGGACGTCCACTACTATCACAGGCGACTCAAGTTAATAGATCATTTCAAGGACTCAAACTCAGACCACGACCCCACCCCATTTGCTTTCCCCTCCACCTGGGAACCCCTTGATTCCCAGGTGGATGGGAAACTAAAGGCTCTCTTTCGTCAAGATCTTCATTGTTTATCCAATCATCTCACCCGTCCTTTCCTTCCAGGCCACTCCAACATCTCTCCATCCGAGAGACAGGCTATAACCCAACTCAGGACAAACCCCCACATTATCATTAAACCTGCAGACAAAGGCTCCAAAATTGTAATCCTCGACACCCACCAGTATCTTCTTGAAGCTAACAGGCAACTTTCGAACCAACTCCATTACTCACCCATATCTCATTCACTACAACCACAAGCACAAACTAAAATTCGCAAGCTAGTCCACACGTTGTATTCAAATCACTTTATCTCCAGAAAACAGTTTGACTTCCTTTTAGGCCCAGACCAACCCAGACCCCGTGCTTTTTACCTGTTACCCAAGATCCATAAGCCTCCCGACACGTGGACAGTCCCTTCCGAGGTTCCTCCCGGCAGACCCATTGTATCAGATTGCAATTCCACCACCTACAATATTTCCTTTTTTATAGATCACTTTATCAACCCTCTTTCCACTAGACACTCCAGTTACATAAAAGACACATATGACTTCATACACAAGATTCGGCCCATGGCAGTTCCCAACCATACTTACCTCTTTACCATAGACGTGGATAGCCTATACACAAATATAAACACTAGAGCCGGCATTCAAGCAATACATAATAAATTCCTCCGTTATCCAGATCCCACCAGACCAGACAATATTCTCCTCCAACTGTTGGAGATCTGTCTTACACACAACGACTTCCAATTTGATGACAGACTTTTCTTACAGATTCATGGAACTGCCATGGGCCAAAGATTCGCACCAGCATATGCCAACATTTACATGAGTGAGTGGGAGCAAGAAGCTCTGGCCAAATGCCCCCTCAAACCCCTGTTCTACTATCGCTTCCTGGACGACATCATTGGCGCTTGGACACACACACTAGACGAATTCAATGATTTCTTTCACATACTTAACACGCACCACACCACAATTAAACTGAAAGCCACAATTGATCTACACTCTGTAAACTTCTTAGACACTACCATCTTCCTAACACCCCTCTCTTCAACACATAGCTCCCTCAGTACCAAAGTATATTTCAAACCCACAGACACACATGCACTCTTACACAAAACAAGTTACCATCCAAAACACACCTTCCGAGCAATCATCAAATCCCAAATCATAAGATTCCATCGCATCTGCAGTTTTCCAGCTGGCGTCCAGGAGGCGATATTCACACTCTTTACAGTCCTCCGTACACGCGGTTATTCAAAAAGATTTTTACGCAAAATTAAAACAGACACTCTACATCTTCTTGCTCCCACTCACTCCAACAGATCACCACACCACACACATTCTAACACACAATCATTAACCCGTAGCCCTGACCCCCCTATCCTAAACCACACTATGGACACCCCTGAATCCACCCCGCAACCCCATCCACACCCCATCATCCCCCTCATCACAACCTTCTCTCATTCCACAACACACTTACATTACACTTTCAAACAACACTTCACACACCTCCAATCTTCTTACCCCACTTTTCAACACCACAGAATCATTTCAGCTTTACGCAAGAACAATAACTTACAGGACAAACTTATCAGGTCACGGTTCTCTAGGAAACCCCCTCCACAGCCCCTCCCACATGATTCCTTCTTCAAGCCCCAACAGTTTATTACCAACTTCCATTCCCATTGCACAGCCCCAAACACACCCCTTACACTGGACACCACTAATGCAGTTTACATCATTACATGTCACAAATGCCACCTACTGTATATTGGGGAAACAGGTAACACGATCCGCACCAGACTCAAACAACATCTTTACACCATTTCCCGGAACACACGCACTACCCTTCTAGTTGGCCACTTCCAGGTTCATGACACTACTAACCTTGGCATTTGTGGCCTTGAGAGCAACCCTGGCTGGAGCCCGGCACAAAGAAGGAGAGCAGAACGCCTCTGGATTTGCAAACTTAAAACATTTCTTCCCTTTGGTTTAAATGAGAGTTAATTCCTTTGGTCTTTTTGTCTCGTCCTTCCGTAAATAAAGTTATTTTTCTTCCTGTCTTCATCCTAGGTTCCTTTGGGTAGTTCTTAGTTACGTTTCTTTTTTTCTATATATGTATCAATTAATTTATCATGCCTCAAACCCCCCCCCCCCCTCCCATTGTAGATGCTCCCGTCAGTCCATCTACTACTATCTACTACCCCCTACTGCCCCCGCCCTACCATCCCTCCCCCTTGTACTAGGTCTGGACTTCTATTTGTGGTTATGTTTGTGTCTTTATTTTGCACTGACTTTTGATTCCAACACTGACTTTTCACTTTGTCATTTGAAAGTTTTGTTTTTTTCCCCCCACTCCAAGTTTTTTGTAGAGCACTTCTTGTTCACAAGCACTTTTAAACATTCTAGCACTTATCTGGACTTAGCCCCTACCTCCTACTTATCCCTCTCCCCCTGTCCCAACTCCTAACCTTAACCCAGTCCCAATTCCTAACCCCAACCTCTCCCCATTCCCAACTCCTAACCTTAACCTTAACCCAGTCCCATTTCCTAACCCCCCCCCCCTGTCCCAACTCCTAACCTTAACCCAGTCCCAATTCCTAACCCCAACCTCTCCCCATTCCCAACTCCTAACCTTAACCCAGTCCCATTTCCTAACCCCCCCCCCTGTCCCAACTCCTAACCTTAACCCAGTCCCAATTCCTAACCCCAACCTCTCCCCATTCCCAACTCCTAACCTTAACCCAGTCCCATTTCCTAACCCCCCCCCCCAATTCCTAACCTTAACCCAGTCCCATTTCCTAACCCCCCCCCCAACCTTAACCCAGTCCCAATTCCTAACCTTAACCTCTCCCCATTCCCACCCTCTAACCTTAACCCAGTCCCATTTCCTAACCCCAACTTTCCCCATTCCTAACCTTAACCCAGTCCCATTTCCTAACCTTAACCCAGTCCCCATTCCTAACCTCCCTCATTTCCAACTCCTAACCCCTTCCCCAGCCCCCATCCCAAACCCTTAATTCCTCTCAGCCCCAATCCCACTTATTACACATTTATTACATAATTTATTTTACACTTATTACACATTTTATTTCACACTTATTACACAGTTATTACACATTACATGGTATCACCTTAGTTTTCTTACACCTTTATTATTATTATTTTTTCTGCCCCCTTTATCACACACAACTACCCTTTAGCACAAGACAGGTTTGCCCTCACACTCAGCACTGGTCTGCTCCGACCCAATTGGCCCGTGCACTCTAGGCGACTCTGCCCCCCTAAAAATCCATTTCCCCTCACCTAACCTAGCCAGTGCCATTGGGTCGGACAGACCTCCCCATCACCATTTTATTTTTTTTCTACCCCCCCATTATCCACCTTACCCTGCTCCAGCCGGGGTTGCTCTTGCCCACCGACAGGTTATTGCTTTGTCTAGCCCAGCCGCAATGAGGCCTTGAACCCAGAACACTAGATCCCTAGACATATACTTTACCCATTATCCTATGGGGGTAGCTGGCTGATCCTTTCCTTATCTTTCCTTTATTCTTACAAGCTCTCAAACACATACTTAGAATTTTAAAACATAGTTCCTACCGGGGCTTGAACCCACTACCTCAGGATCTGGGAGCAGTTGCTCTTCCCCTGGACCACAAGATCCTACTCTAACTGGCAGCTTAGAAAGTCCCTTTATTGTAAGCCCCTCCTCCCCCTTAGCTTACCATTATCTTCCTCTTCCTTTATATAAAAAGCCATGTTGCCCTTGGTGTGGCGCTCTCTGGTTTCGAACCGGGATCCTCGGATCCAAAGGCGAGTGCTGTGCCCTTAGACCACTGAGCACTTTCAAAACCAGTTTTATTGTATTCCCTTATCTAACCTTTTTACCTTCCTACTACACACATAATAATCCCCTTTTTGTATTTTACACTTAGGTCCTCTTACTTTTATCTTTTATTTTTATTTGTTTATTTATTTATTTTTTTTAAAACATTTTTATAACTTTTTCACTACTGGTCGGCTAGGTCTTGAACCGCCAACCTCCTATCTGGGAGTCCGACCTCTTAACCTCTACTCCACATAGGAACTCTTTCCATGAACTACTTTAGTTCCTTAGTAGCACACAATTCCTACTAGGACTACACTTCCCTACATACATTGCAAGATAACCACTTCCCCTGGCATTTTTCAAACTCTCCTATCATAGTCACTAATTAAGACTGATACACTGCAGACCCAATCACATACACTTCTTACGCTCCAACCCCTACCCCTTCCTGTCTCCTCCCCCTGGTTTTCTAACTGAAAAACCCCACTCACCAGCAACATGGCATATCTCCTCTGAAGCAGGAATACACTTCCGAAACGTCAGGAGTACACAACTGAGAAGCAATACGGTAATTACTTTTAAAACAACTTTATTGGACACTAAATTCTCCTTAACTTTAGTTTTAAAAGCATTTCTTAATAAAATTTGGCTTTTAAATCTTTCACAAACAAACTGATGTGGATTTTCCTGAACAAACACATGCTAAAACTACCTGGGAACTTTGACTGAGAAAAAGAACTCTTGCCAGCAAAACTAACTCTGTGCCAAGGCTCTCTGTCCTCTCAAGTACCGAATAGGGATTATACTTTTATGGACTTTCCATTTGGGATTTACTCTCCTGGACCAACATCTCCCTGGACGAACATCCCTTGTACAACCCTGTACAAACCCGGTCAGAAAAATAACATCCCCACAAGCATGTAAGGTAAGGCTTTTCTGCTCAGTTTGTGTTTGGTTAAAATGCTGTTTAGCAACTGCCGTATTGCTTCTTTGTAGCCAGCTGCCCCCTACCCTACCCAGCCCAGAACCCCCACCCTACCCCTTTTGATTTAGTTTTCTTTTCAAGTCCTCTTTTTTTCTTTCTTGTTTGTTGTTTATTTCTCCTCCCCCCCAACACATACACATACACATACACATACATTCCCCCCCCCTCTCAGCACATACATACACTACATCCACAACATGGCCTCACGTTACAGACCACTACCCCTCACACAACCACCAGATCCAATCACCAGACAACAAGCCAAACATTATTTCAGACTCATCCAAGTCATCCACCACAAAACCATTATATCACAATCACTCCACACAGGCATTTACCCACCCGGTATGACACGGCAGGTCTTAAAATTAACTCAATTCATCAAACCAGCCCTGCCTACCCCGGAAACACGCTCACACATTCATAAGAACACAACTGATTGGATGCGGAACAACATGCACATACTCTTACAACATTACACAACACAACTCACAGCTTTAACCCATCCTGACCCCACATTTAGTCCCCTAGCACTCCAGATAGCTAGCGGCTGGGCTAGAAAGCGGTACCACTCCAGACTCGCCCCCACCACTTTACAGTCAGTTCAACAGCTCCTGAATCCGCAAGCCCACCCTATCCCAACACAGAGCCCCCCACTCCCAGGCCCCCCACCCCCAGGCCCCCCAACCCCACATAGCTCCATTTCAACCACAGGGGATCCCCCTATAGGCACCCACCCTTTAGATCCGAATTACCTCACTGAATTCCCCTCCCTTCCCCGATCTAACACTAACCACTCTCCCCCTCCTAACCAGGACTTGGGAGATCCCACTACACTAGTTACAGAACCACAACTCTCACCATCTATCCCCCAATCCTCTACATACATTGACTTACAAAAACTGACTTTTACACTTACAACATCAGACCTAAGTTCTGATGATCCTACACCTGACACTCCCCCTCAGGATAACCCACCTCGCCAAACATCTACTGATACCCCCCATAATACTACACATAACACTACACAGAATACTACCAACATCAACACTTCCCCCACTACTTTGGTCACCACCAACCTAGCTCCTACACACAGCACTCCACCCACTACCACAGACCCCCTATCTACCACCCCACCACCCACTACTAACACTACCACTACAAATACACACCATACTACACATGGCCCCCCTTCCTTATCCCCTACACTCACACCAACTAGACCTGTACCTACACTACAGATATCGGCCCTAGTCCAACACAGTCTGGACAGCCCACCTGGTCCCCCCCAACAACCAACCAATAAAACCATCAGTAACACCTCAAAGCCCCCCAAACATCTGGTCACATCCTCACCACATGAAATAACTCCTTGTTTTTCCCCCCCAGAGCAGACATCAGTGGGAGGTACAGATCCTGGACAGTCCAACCCAATGGGGGTAGTGATGAGCAAAGGAAAAAAGAAAGCTAATCAGCTTACAATTCCAGCTTCTGAGCCCTCTTCCTCAGCGGGACAGACATCGTCCAGGATCATCGGCCCCTCCCACAACCCATCACCACCACACACAACACGCAGCAACACCAAACACCGTCAATCACAACCTCAACCACCTAGACCCCCTCCCCTTCTCCCACGGCCCCCCCTCCCCCTCTACCACCCCACGTACCACAGTTGGGAACACAACAGAATTCAGGAATGGCATATTCATGCCACCAAACCCGTACTACTAATAGGGGATTCCAATCTAGCACGCATCCCCCCTCACTCCTACCCAAACATCCAAATTGACAGCTATCCTGGGGCCACTGTCAATCACATGACACGCCTATTGGAAAAGACCCCCCCACAGGTGACTGTTGAACTGGCTGTCCTGTCGGTGGGCACCAACAACATGAGGCACAATGCCAAGGCCACCACCAACAAACAGTTAAACACAATGTTCAAGTTAGCCACCAAAATCTTCCCCAACGCCAATATCTACGTACCCCTTCTAAATTTCTCACACTCCCTTCACCTTGATCACATTCAGAACCTAACTGAAATCAATCAGTATATTTCAAAACACCTCCCCCACCTTCAGCCCCTCCCCGCAGACCAATACACCACCCTTTCTGACAATATACACTGGCCCCCCCACATAGGCACAACAATACTGCAGTTTTGGTGCCAACAGCTAAATTTAGGCCCCCCCAGACCCTAAGCCAGGACACCACCCCCCCACACACTTCTACCCTCACTGTTCCACTGCATACTGATACTTTGGTCCTTAACCTCTCTAAATCTTTCACTCTCACATCAGCTCAACGTTCACTCTTAGAAAAAGGTCTCTCCTTCATCCCCACACCCACCACGGTAAACCGGGAGGAGCTTCGAAGGGACGTCCACTACTATCACAGGCGACTCAAGTTAATAGATCATTTCAAGGACTCAAACTCAGACCACGACCCCACCCCATTTGCTTTCCCCTCCACCTGGGAACCCCTTGATTCCCAGGTGGATGGGAAACTAAAGGCTCTCTTTCGTCAAGATCTTCATTGTTTATCCAATCATCTCACCCGTCCTTTCCTTCCAGGCCACTCCAACATCTCTCCATCCGAGAGACAGGCTATAACCCAACTCAGGACAAACCCCCACATTATCATTAAACCTGCAGACAAAGGCTCCAAAATTGTAATCCTCGACACCCACCAGTATCTTCTTGAAGCTAACAGGCAACTTTCGAACCAACTCCATTACTCACCCATATCTCATTCACTACAACCACAAGCACAAACTAAAATTCGCAAGCTAGTCCACACGTTGTATTCAAATCACTTTATCTCCAGAAAACAGTTTGACTTCCTTTTAGGCCCAGACCAACCCAGACCCCGTGCTTTTTACCTGTTACCCAAGATCCATAAGCCTCCCGACACGTGGACAGTCCCTTCCGAGGTTCCTCCCGGCAGACCCATTGTATCAGATTGCAATTCCACCACCTACAATATTTCCTTTTTTATAGATCACTTTATCAACCCTCTTTCCACTAGACACTCCAGTTACATAAAAGACACATATGACTTCATACACAAGATTCGGCCCATGGCAGTTCCCAACCATACTTACCTCTTTACCATAGACGTGGATAGCCTATACACAAATATAAACACTAGAGCCGGCATTCAAGCAATACATAATAAATTCCTCCGTTATCCAGATCCCACCAGACCAGACAATATTCTCCTCCAACTGTTGGAGATCTGTCTTACACACAACGACTTCCAATTTGATGACAGACTTTTCTTACAGATTCATGGAACTGCCATGGGCCAAAGATTCGCACCAGCATATGCCAACATTTACATGAGTGAGTGGGAGCAAGAAGCTCTGGCCAAATGCCCCCTCAAACCCCTGTTCTACTATCGCTTCCTGGACGACATCATTGGCGCTTGGACACACACACTAGACGAATTCAATGATTTCTTTCACATACTTAACACGCACCACACCACAATTAAACTGAAAGCCACAATTGATCTACACTCTGTAAACTTCTTAGACACTACCATCTTCCTAACACCCCTCTCTTCAACACATAGCTCCCTCAGTACCAAAGTATATTTCAAACCCACAGACACACATGCACTCTTACACAAAACAAGTTACCATCCAAAACACACCTTCCGAGCAATCATCAAATCCCAAATCATAAGATTCCATCGCATCTGCAGTTTTCCAGCTGGCGTCCAGGAGGCGATATTCACACTCTTTACAGTCCTCCGTACACGCGGTTATTCAAAAAGATTTTTACGCAAAATTAAAACAGACACTCTACATCTTCTTGCTCCCACTCACTCCAACAGATCACCACACCACACACATTCTAACACACAATCATTAACCCGTAGCCCTGACCCCCCTATCCTAAACCACACTATGGACACCCCTGAATCCACCCCGCAACCCCATCCACACCCCATCATCCCCCTCATCACAACCTTCTCTCATTCCACAACACACTTACATTACACTTTCAAACAACACTTCACACACCTCCAATCTTCTTACCCCACTTTTCAACACCACAGAATCATTTCAGCTTTACGCAAGAACAATAACTTACAGGACAAACTTATCAGGTCACGGTTCTCTAGGAAACCCCCTCCACAGCCCCTCCCACATGATTCCTTCTTCAAGCCCCAACAGTTTATTACCAACTTCCATTCCCATTGCACAGCCCCAAACACACCCCTTACACTGGACACCACTAATGCAGTTTACATCATTACATGTCACAAATGCCACCTACTGTATATTGGGGAAACAGGTAACACGATCCGCACCAGACTCAAACAACATCTTTACACCATTTCCCGGAACACACGCACTACCCTTCTAGTTGGCCACTTCCAGGTTCATGACACTACTAACCTTGGCATTTGTGGCCTTGAGAGCAACCCTGGCTGGAGCCCGGCACAAAGAAGGAGAGCAGAACGCCTCTGGATTTGCAAACTTAAAACATTTCTTCCCTTTGGTTTAAATGAGAGTTAATTCCTTTGGTCTTTTTGTCTCGTCCTTCCGTAAATAAAGTTATTTTTCTTCCTGTCTTCATCCTAGGTTCCTTTGGGTAGTTCTTAGTTACGTTTCTTTTTTTCTATATATGTATCAATTAATTTATCATGCCTCAAACCCCCCCCCCCCCTCCCATTGTAGATGCTCCCGTCAGTCCATCTACTACTATCTACTACCCCCTACTGCCCCCGCCCTACCATCCCTCCCCCTTGTACTAGGTCTGGACTTCTATTTGTGGTTATGTTTGTGTCTTTATTTTGCACTGACTTTTGATTCCAACACTGACTTTTCACTTTGTCATTTGAAAGTTTTGTTTTTTTCCCCCCACTCCAAGTTTTTTGTAGAGCACTTCTTGTTCACAAGCACTTTTAAACATTCTAGCACTTATCTGGACTTAGCCCCTACCTCCTACTTATCCCTCTCCCCCTGTCCCAACTCCTAACCTTAACCCAGTCCCAATTCCTAACCCCAACCTCTCCCCATTCCCAACTCCTAACCTTAACCCAGTCCCATTTCCTAACCCCCCCCCCCCAATTCCTAACCTTAACCCAGTCCCATTTCCTAACCCCCCCCCCAACCTTAACCCAGTCCCAATTCCTAACCTTAACCTCTCCCCATTCCCAACCTCTAACCTTAACCCAGTCCCATTTCCTAACCCCAACTTTCCCCATTCCTAACCTTAACCCAGTCCCATTTCCTAACCTTAACCCAGTCCCCATTCCTAACCTTAACCCAGTCCCCATTCCTAACCTCCCTCATTTCCAACTCCTAACCCCTTCCCCAGCCCCCATCCCAAACCCTTAATTCCTCTCAGCCCCAATCCCACAGTCACATTTATTACACATTTATTACATAATTTATTTTACACTTATTACACATTTATTACACATTTTATTTCACACTTATTACACAGTTATTACACATCACATGGTATCACCTTAGTTTTCTTACACCTTTATTATTATTATTTTTTCTGCCCCCTTTATCACACACAACTACCCTTTAGCACAAGACAGGTTTGCCCTCACACTCAGCACTGGTCTGCTCCGACCCAATTGGCCCGTGCACTCTAGGCGACTCTGCCCCCCTAAAAATCCATTTCCCCTCACCTAACCCTAGGAGAATTTGAAGAAAGCAGAAAAAGAGATTGCGGACTTGCCGTTAGATGACTGGAATGAAGCTTGGAAAGTGGCCATAAAATGGAATAGACGCAACTTGAAAAACATAAAAGAAACCACAATAGTTAACACCACGGAAAAGATTACAAAGTACATAGAGTCCCTGTTGTCCCACAACCCAAACCCAACAGCAAACGTAATGGCTGACCCAACGTCCGACCCCACAGAGTGTAACCCAAGCTGGGCCACAAACAACACTGCAACAGTCATGGTCCCAAGTTCCAATCCTAACCTGATCCCCAGAACCAAACCCAATTTGAGGATCCAAATCTTTCAGGCTCCAAGTCCCGAGGCTTTAACCACTCTACCCCCAACGATTGACAGGGAAACCTTAACCTGTCACTGCAACATTATGCCTAAATCTTAACCAAAAACACATATGTATTGTATCCCTGAATCTTACCCAACTACTAACCTTAACCTGTCACTGCAACATTATACCTAATCTTAACCAAAAACACATATGTATTGTATCCCTGAATCTAACCCAACTACTAACCTTAACCTGTCACTGCAACATTAAGCCTAATCTTAACCCTTAACTTAACCAACCCACATCAATAGGGTTTCTCACCTTGACCCTACACCTAAAAATTCAATCCTAAAATTAACCCAGTAGGGCCTGACTCTTAAAACTCAACACTATATGGTCTCTTCTGGTAATCCTACATCTAAATTTAACTCTAAATTTAACCTGAAAACGGTCTGACCTCCTAAAACTCAACACTATGACCAATTATTCTAGAAACTCACCATTTTGATCCGTTAAGTCGCCACCTTAAAAATTGATATGTAGATAGGATTAAGAGGAATTCTAAGCCCATAAAAGCTTTCCACACCAGAAATAACCACAAGTCTTGTGACAATGCTTAACAAGCGCCGGCCCGTGCATTTCCCTCGACTCCTCCTTTCAACCTCGCTTGGAGTAAATCTAAGTTTGGGGAGGATCGTTGTACATTGTCTAACACCTAACCCGCCAGAGCCTATCGGACCAAGCCTGTTACAAAGACACAAGGTTGAAAAAATAAAAATTCCTTTCATCAAACCTCCTGAGGCTCCATTCCCCGCCTGGGGCAATGAATTGTTGGAGGTCTAAAATTCTTAGATGCCGATCTTGGCACAGTGGTGATAACAGCTCACTGTGGTGACTCTTCCCCACGTAATATCCCCCCCTAATCATGAGTCGACCCCTTTTCGTAACACCCTCAACCATCGCTTCTAAATCTAAAATGTAATGCCATTACATGCCCTTATCCTTAACTTAACCTTTTCATCACACCCCAAAATAATTTTTACATACAAAAATAACTAATCCTACTCCGCCCCCAATCCTCGCTCAGAGTCTGGTCTGAGAACACATAAAGCCGTGGACGCCTTGGGTGCCGCGAAGAGGTTCCCTCTGTAGCACTTGTGTTTCTCATCTGACTTGAACAACTGAGTCGATAATAACTTTCTTAGTCTTTCGTTTTAACCATACACCTAAAATTTAACCCTATATCTAAACTTAATTCTGAACTTAAGCCCTACACGGCCTGACTCCTAAAACTCAACACCTCGCTAACCTTAACCTGATATCTTAAATTTACACCCCCAATCTTTGCTCAGAGTCTGGTCTGAGAACACATAAAGCCGTGGACGCCTTGGGTGCCGCGAAGAGTTCTTCTCTGTAGCACTTGTGTTTCTCTTCTGACTTGAACAACTGAGTAAATAATAACTTTCTTAGTCTTTCGTTTTAACCATACACCTAAAATTTAACCCTATATCTAAACTTAATTCTGAGCTTAAGCCCTACACGGCCTGACTCCTAAAACTCAACACCTCGCTAACCTTAACTGGATATCTTAAATTTACGCCCCCAATCTTTGCTCAGAGTCTGGTCTGAGAACACATTAAGCCGTGGACGCCTCGGGTGCCGCGAAGAGTTCTTCTCTGTAGCACTTGTGTTTCTCTTCTGACTTGAACGACTGAGTAAATAATAACTTTCTTAGTCTTTCGTTTTAACCATACACCTAAAAAATTTAACCCTATATCTAAAACTTAATTCTGAGCTTAACCCCTACACGGCCTGACTCCTAAAACTCAACACCTCGCTAACCTTAATTAGATATCTTAAATTTACGCCCCCAATCCTTACTCAAAGTCTGGTCTGAGAACACATAAAGCCGTGGACGCCTTGGGTGCCGCGAAGAGTTCTTCTCTGTAGCATTTGTGTTTCTCTTCTGACTGGAACAACTGAGTAAATAATAACTTTCTTAGACTCTTGTTTTAACCATACACCTAAATCCAATAATAAAACTTAAATTTCAACACTAGACCTAATTAATCTAGAACCTCACCCGCTTGATCGGGTAAGACGCCACCTTAAACAGCGGTTATAGAGATAGGATTAAGAGGAATTCCAAACCCATAAAAGCTTTCCACACCAGAAATAACCGCGGATTCTATAACAATACTTAACAAGCGCTGGCCCGTGCATTTCCCTCGTTCCCTCCATTAACCTCGCTTGGAGTAAATCCAGTCGTGAGTGAGGACCGTTGTATCATGTTCCACACCGGATCTGTGACCAGGTTAATTTGTATCTTTCCACACCTCTCCGGCCCTCCATCCCCTGTGGGGGTTCTGGAGGGTTGGGGAGGTGGCCGTATGAATGCCAATCCCGGCATCAAGGGAGGCCTGCCCAATCTGGTGGCCCTCCCACACGGCTTCTCAAAAAACCGCCCAACTCTCTGGTTCTGTACAATACGTTATTAATTTTAGTTCCTTCTCCTCCTCTGTGCCCCCGCAGAATCTCAAAATGTCTGGGGAGAACCAACAGTTCAAAAAGCTCGTCAGAGCGATGCACATATATCTCAAAATGCATCACCACCTGTCCAATGTCACCGTTTCGGATGGTACGATACCAGAACCACCCTCTCTCCGTCATTTCATGGGTGTTTTACACACAACGATAAAACCGGCCAACCCCAACGAAATAACAGAGCTTATGCTGTATGGAAATGCCAGGAACTGGCTCCACAATAGCTTACAAATCATGGAGGACCATTATCTAGAGAATTTGAAGAAAGCAGAAAAAGAGATTGCGGACTTGCCGTTAGATGACTGGAATGAAGCTTGGAAAGTGGCCATAAAATGGAATAGACGCAACTTGAAAAACATAAAAGAAACCACAATAGTTAACACCACGGAAAAGATTACAAAGTACATAGAGTCCCTGTTGTCCCACAACCCAAACCCAACAGCAAACGTAATGGCTGACCCAACGTCCGACCCCACAGAGTGTAACCCAAGCTGGGCCACAAACAACACTGCAACAGTCATGGTCCCAAGTTCCAATCCTAACCTGATCCCCAGAACCAAACCCAATTTGAGGATCCAAATCTTTCAGGCTCCAAGTCCCGAGGCTTTAACCACTCTACCCCCAACGATTGACAGGGAAACCTTAACCTGTCACTGCAACATTATGCCTAAATCTTAACCAATAACACATATGTATTGTATCCCTGAATCTTACCCAACTACTAACCTTAACTTGTCACTGCAACATTATACCTAATCTTAACCAAAAACACATATGTATTGTATCCCTGAATCTAACCCAACTACTAACCTTAACCTGTCACTGCAACATTAAGCCTAATCTTAACCCTTAACTTAACCAACCCACATCAATAGGGTTTCTCACCTTGATCCTACACCTAAAAATTCAATCCTAAAATTAACCCAGTAGGGCCTGACTCTTAAAACTCAACACTATATGGTCTCTTCTGGTAATCCTACATCTAAATTTAACTCTAAATTTAACCTGAAAACGGTCTGACCTCCTAAAACTCAACACTATGACCAATTATTCTAGAAACTCACCATTTTGATCCGTTAAGTCGCCACCTTAAAAATTGATATGTAGATAGGATTAAGAGGAATTCTAAGCCCATAAAAGCTTTCCACACCAGAAATAACCACAAGTCTTGTGACAATGCTTAACAAGCGCCGGCCCGTGCATTTCCCTCGACTCCTCCTTTCAACCTCGCTTGGAGTAAATCTAAGTTTGGGGAGGATCGTTGTACATTGTCTAACACCTAACCCGCCAGAGCCTATCGGACCAAGCCTGTTACAAAGACACAAGGTTGAAAAAATTAAAATTCCTTTCATCAAACCTCCTGAGGCTCCATTCCCCGCCTGGGGCAATGAATTGTTGGAGGTCTAAAATTCTTAGATGCCGATCTTGGCACAGTGGTGATAACAGCTCACTGTGGTGACTCTTCCCCACGTAATATCCCCCCCTAATCATGAGTCGACCCCTTTTCGTAACACCCTCAACCATCGCTTCTAAATCTAAAATGTAATGCCATTACATGCCCTTATCCTTAACTTAACCTTTTCATCACACCCCAAAATAATTTTTACATACAAAAATAACTAATCCTACTCCGCCCCCAATCCTCGCTCAGAGTCTGGTCTGAGAACACATAAAGCCGTGGACGCCTTGGGTGCCGCGAAGAGGTTCCCTCTGTAGCACTTGTGTTTCTCATCTGACTTGAACAACTGAGTCGATAATAACTTTCTTAGTCTTTCGTTTTAACCATACACCTAAAATTTAACCCTATATCTAAACTTAATTCTGAACTTAAGCCCTACACGGCCTGACTCCTAAAACTCAACACCTCGCTAACCTTAACCTGATATCTTAAATTTACACCCCCAATCTTTGCTCAGAGTCTGGTCTGAGAACACATAAAGCCGTGGACGCCTTGGGTGCCGCGAAGAGTTCTTCTCTGTAGCACTTGTGTTTCTCTTCTGACTTGAACAACTGAGTAAATAATAACTTTCTTAGTCTTTCGTTTTAACCATACACCTAAAATGTAACCCTATATCTAAACTTAATTCTGAGCTTAAGCCCTACACGGCCTGACTCCTAAAACTCAACACCTCGCTAACCTTAACTGGATATCTTAAATTTACGCCCCCAATCTTTGCTCAGAGTCTGGTCTGAGAACACATAAAGCCGTGGACGCCTCGGGTGCCGCGAAGAGTTCTTCTCTGTAGCACTTGTGTTTCTCTTCTGACTTGAACGACTGAGTAAATAATAACTTTCTTAGTCTTTCGTTTTAACCATACACCTAAAAAATTTAACCCTATATCTAAAACTTAATTCTGAGCTTAACCCCTACACGGCCTGACTCCTAAAACTCAACACCTCGCTAACCTTAATTAGATATCTTAAATTTACGCCCCCAATCCTTACTCAAAGTCTGGTCTGAGAACACATAAAGCCGTGGACGCCTTGGGTGCCGCGAAGAGTTCTTCTCTGTAGCATTTGTGTTTCTCTTCTGACTGGAACAACTGAGTAAATAATAACTTTCTTAGACTCTTGTTTTAACCATACACCTAAATCCAATAATAAAACTTAAATTTCAACACTAGACCTAATTAATCTAGAACCTCACCCGCTTGATCGGGTAAGACGCCACCTTAAACAGCGGTTATAGAGATAGGATTAAGAGGAATTCCAAACCCATAAAAGCTTTCCACACCAGAAATAACCGCGGATTCTATAACAATACTTAACAAGCGCTGGCCCGTGCATTTCCCTCGTTCCCTCCATTAACCTCGCTTGGAGTAAATCCAGTCGTGAGTGAGGACCGTTGTATCATGTTCCACACCGGATCTGTGACCAGGTTAATTTGTATCTTTCCACACCTCTCCGGCCCTCCATCCCCTGTGGGGGTTCTGGAGGGTTGGGGAGGTGGCCGTATGAATGCCAATCCCGGCATCAAGGGAGGCCTGCCCAATCTGGTGGCCCTCCCACACGGCTTCTCAAAAAACCGCCCAACTCTCTGGTTCTGTACAATACGTTATTAATTTTAGTTCCTTCTCCTCCTCTGTGCCCCCGCAGAATCTCAAAATGTCTGGGGAGAACCAACAGTTCAAAAAGCTCGTCAGAGCGATGCACATATATCTCAAAATGCATCACCACCTGTCCAATGTCACCGTTTCGGATGGTACGATACCAGAACCACCCTCTCTCCGTCATTTCATGGGTGTTTTACACACAACGATAAAACCGGCCAACCCCAACGAAATAACAGAGCTTATGCTGTATGGAAATGCCAGGAACTGGCTCCACAATAGCTTACAAATCATGGAGGACCATTATCTAGAGAATTTGAAGAAAGCAGAAAAAGAGATTGCGGACTTGCCGTTAGATGACTGGAATGAAGCTTGGAAAGTGGCCATAAAATGGAATAGACGCAACTTGAAAAACATAAAAGAAACCACAATAGTTAACACCACGGAAAAGATTACAAAGTACATAGAGTCCCTGTTGTCCCACAACCCAAACCCAACAGCAAACGTAATGGCTGACCCAACGTCCGACCCCACAGAGTGTAACCCAAGCTGGGCCACAAACAACACTGCAACAGTCATGGTCCCAAGTTCCAATCCTAACCTGATCCCCAGAACCAAACCCAATTTGAGGATCCAAATCTTTCAGGCTCCAAGTCCCGAGGCTTTAACCACTCTACCCCCAACGATTGACAGGGAAACCTTAACCTGTCACTGCAACATTATGCCTAAATCTTAACCAAAAACACATATGTATTGTATCCCTGAATCTTACCCAACTACTAACCTTAACTTGTCACTGCAACATTATACCTAATCTTAACCAAAAACACATATGTATTGTATCCCTGAATCTAACCCAACTACTAACCTTAACCTGTCACTGCAACATTAAGCCTAATCTTAACCCTTAACTTAACCAACCCACATCAATAGGGTTTCTCACCTTGATCCTACACCTAAAAATTCAATCCTAAAATTAACCCAGTAGGGCCTGACTCTTAAAACTCAACACTATATGGTCTCTTCTGGTAATCCTACATCTAAATTTAACTCTAAATTTAACCTGAAAACGGTCTGACCTCCTAAAACTCAACACTATGACCAATTATTCTAGAAACTCACCATTTTGATCCGTTAAGTCGCCACCTTAAAAATTGATATGTAGATAGGATTAAGAGGAATTCTAAGCCCATAAAAGCTTTCCACACCAGAAATAACCACAAGTCTTGTGACAATGCTTAACAAGCGCCGGCCCGTGCATTTCCCTCGACTCCTCCTTTCAACCTCGCTTGGAGTAAATCTAAGTTTGGGGAGGATCGTTGTACATTGTCTAACACCTAACCCGCCAGAGCCTATCGGACCAAGCCTGTTACAAAGACACAAGGTTGAAAAAATAAAAATTCCTTTCATCAAACCTCCTGAGGCTCCATTCCCCGCCTGGGGCAATGAATTGTTGGAGGTCTAAAATTCTTAGATGCCGATCTTGGCACAGTGGTGATAACAGCTCACTGTGGTGACTCTTCCCCACGTAATATCCCCCCCTAATCATGAGTCGACCCCTTTTCGTAACACCCTCAACCATCGCTTCTAAATCTAAAATGTAATGCCATTACATGCCCTTATCCTTAACTTAACCTTTTCATCACACCCCAAAATAATTTTTACATACAAAAATAACTAATCCTACTCCGCCCCCAATCCTCGCTCAGAGTCTGGTCTGAGAACACATAAAGCCGTGGACGCCTTGGGTGCCGCGAAGAGGTTCCCTCTGTAGCACTTGTGTTTCTCATCTGACTTGAACAACTGAGTCGATAATAACTTTCTTAGTCTTTCGTTTTAACCATACACCTAAAATTTAACCCTATTTCTAAACTTAATTCTGAACTTAAGCCCTACACGGCCTGACTCCTAAAACTCAACACCTCGCTAACCTTAACCTGATATCTTAAATTTACACCCCCAATCTTTGCTCAGAGTCTGGTCTGAGAACACATAAAGCCGTGGACGCCTTGGGTGCCGCGAAGAGTTCTTCTCTGTAGCACTTGTGTTTCTCTTCTGACTTGAACAACTGAGTAAATAATAACTTTCTTAGTCTTTCGTTTTAACCATACACCTAAAATTTAACCCTATATCTAAACTTAATTCTGAGCTTAAGCCCTACACGGCCTGACTCCTAAAACTCAACACCTCGCTAACCTTAACTGGATATCTTAAATTTACGCCCCCAATCTTTGCTCAGAGTCTGGTCTGAGAACACATAAAGCCGTGGACGCCTCGGGTGCCGCGAAGAGTTCTTCTCTGTAGCACTTGTGTTTCTCTTCTGACTTGAACGACTGAGTAAATAATAACTTTCTTAGTCTTTCGTTTTAACCATACACCTAAAAAATTTAACCCTATATCTAAAACTTAATTCTGAGCTTAACCCCTACACGGCCTGACTCCTAAAACTCAACACCTCGCTAACCTTAATTAGATATCTTAAATTTACGCCCCCAATCCTTACTCAAAGTCTGGTCTGAGAACACATAAAGCCGTGGACGCCTTGGGTGCCGCGAAGAGGTTCCCTCTGTAGCACTTGTGTTTCTCTTCTGACTTGAACGACTGAGTAAATAATAACTTTCTTAGTCTTTCGTTTTAACCATACACCTAAAAAATTTAACCCTATATCTAAAACTTAATTCTGAGCTTAACCCCTACACGGCCTGACTCCTAAAACTCAACACCTCGCTAACCTTAATTAGATATCTTAAATTTACGCCCCCAATCCTTACTCAAAGTCTGGTCTGAGAACACATAAAGCCGTGGACGCCTTGGGTGCCGCGAAGAGTTCTTCTCTGTAGCATTTGTGTTTCTCTTCTGACTGGAACAACTGAGTAAATAATAACTTTCTTAGACTCTTGTTTTAACCATACACCTAAATCCAATAATAAAACTTAAATTTCAACACTAGACCTAATTAATCTAGAACCTCACCCGCTTGATCGGGTAAGACGCCACCTTAAACAGCGGTTATAGAGATAGGATTAAGAGGAATTCCAAACCCATAAAAGCTTTCCACACCAGAAATAACCGCGGATTCTATAACAATACTTAACAAGCGCTGGCCCGTGCATTTCCCTCGTTCCCTCCATTAACCTCGCTTGGAGTAAATCCAGTCGTGAGTGAGGACCGTTGTATCATGTTCCACACCGGATCTGTGACCAGGTTAATTTGTATCTTTCCACACCTCTCCGGCCCTCCATCCCCTGTGGGGGTTCTGGAGGGTTGGGGAGGTGGCCGTATGAATGCCAATCCCGGCATCAAGGGAGGCCTGCCCAATCTGGTGGCCCTCCCACACGGCTTCTCAAAAAACCGCCCAACTCTCTGGTTCTGTACAATACGTTATTAATTTTAGTTCCTTCTCCTCCTCTGTGCCCCCGCAGAATCTCAAAATGTCTGGGGAGAACCAACAGTTCAAAAAGCTCGTCAGAGCGATGCACATATATCTCAAAATGCATCACCACCTGTCCAATGTCACCGTTTCGGATGGTACGATACCAGAACCACCCTCTCTCCGTCATTTCATGGGTGTTTTACACACAACGATAAAACCGGCCAACCCCAACGAAATAACAGAGCTTATGCTGTATGGAAATGCCAGGAACTGGCTCCACAATAGCTTACAAATCATGGAGGACCATTATCTAGAGAATTTGAAGAAAGCAGAAAAAGAGATTGCGGACTTGCCGTTAGATGACTGGAATGAAGCTTGGAAAGTGGCCATAAAATGGAATAGACGCAACTTGAAAAACATAAAAGAAACCACAATAGTTAACACCACGGAAAAGATTACAAAGTACATAGAGTCCCTGTTGTCCCACAACCCAAACCCAACAGCAAACGTAATGGCTGACCCAACGTCCGACCCCACAGAGTGTAACCCAAGCTGGGCCACAAACAACACTGCAACAGTCATGGTCCCAAGTTCCAATCCTAACCTGATCCCCAGAACCAAACCCAATTTGAGGATCCAAATCTTTCAGGCTCCAAGTCCCGAGGCTTTAACCACTCTACCCCCAACGATTGACAGGGAAACCTTAACCTGTCACTGCAAAATTATGCCTAAATCTTAACCAAAAACACATATGTATTGTATCCCTGAATCTTACCCAACTACTAACCTTAACCTGTCACTGCAACATTATACCTAATCTTAACCAAAAACACATATGTATTGTATCCCTGAATCTAACCCAACTACTAACCTTAACCTGTCACTGCAACATTAAGCCTAATCTTAACCCTTAACTTAACCAACCCACATCAATAGGGTTTCTCACCTTGATCCTACACCTAAAAATTCAATCCTAAAATTAACCCAGTAGGGCCTGACTCTTAAAACTCAACACTATATGGTCTCTTCTGGTAATCCTACATCTAAATTTAACTCTAAATTTAACCTGAAAACGGTCTGACCTCCTAAAACTCAACACTATGACCAATTATTCTAGAAACTCACCATTTTGATCCGTTAAGTCGCCACCTTAAAAATTGATATGTAGATAGGATTAAGAGGAATTCTAAGCCCATAAAAGCTTTCCACACCAGAAATAACCACAAGTCTTGTGACAATGCTTAACAAGCGCCGGCCCGTGCATTTCCCTCGACTCCTCCTTTCAACCTCGCTTGGAGTAAATCTAAGTTTGGGGAGGATCGTTGTACATTGTCTAACACCTAACCCGCCAGAGCCTATCGGACCAAGCCTGTTACAAAGACACAAGGTTGAAAAAATAAAAATTCCTTTCATCAAACCTCCTGAGGCTCCATTCCCCGCCTGGGGCAATGAATTGTTGGAGGTCTAAAATTCTTAGATGCCGATCTTGGCACAGTGGTGATAACAGCTCACTGTGGTGACTCTTCCCCACGTAATATCCCCCCCTAATCATGAGTCGACCCCTTTTCGTAACACCCTCAACCATCGCTTCTAAATCTAAAATGTAATGCCATTACATGCCCTTATCCTTAACTTAACCTTTTCATCACACCCCAAAATAATTTTTACATACAAAAATAACTAATCCTACTCCGCCCCCAATCCTCGCTCAGAGTCTGGTCTGAGAACACATAAAGCCGTGGACGCCTTGGGTGCCGCGAAGAGGTTCCCTCTGTAGCACTTGTGTTTCTCATCTGACTTGAACAACTGAGTCGATAATAACTTTCTTAGTCTTTCGTTTTAACCATACACCTAAAATTTAACCCTATATCTAAACTTAATTCTGAACTTAAGCCCTACACGGCCTGACTCCTAAAACTCAACACCTCGCTAACCTTAACCTGATATCTTAAATTTACACCCCCAATCTTTGCTCAGAGTCTGGTCTGAGAACACATAAAGCCGTGGACGCCTTGGGTGCCGCGAAGAGTTCTTCTCTGTAGCACTTGTGTTTCTCTTCTGACTTGAACAACTGAGTAAATAATAACTTTCTTAGTCTTTCGTTTTAACCATACACCTAAAATTTAACCCTATATCTAAACTTAATTCTGAGCTTAAGCCCTACACGGCCTGACTCCTAAAACTCAACACCTCGCTAACCTTAACTGGATATCTTAAATTTACACCCCCAATCCTTACTCAAAGTCTGGTCTGAGAACACATAAAGCCGTGGACGCCTTGGGTGCCGCGAAGAGTTCTTCTCTGTAGCATTTGTGTTTCTCTTCTGACTGGAACAACTGAGTAAATAATAACTTTCTTAGACTCTTGTTTTAACCATACACCTAAATCCAATAATAAAACTTAAATTTCAACACTAGACCTAATTAATCTAGAACCTCACCCGCTTGATCGGGTAAGACGCCACCTTAAACAGCGGTTATAGAGATAGGATTAAGAGGAATTCCAAACCCATAAAAGCTTTCCACACCAGAAATAACCGCGGATTCTATAACAATACTTAACAAGCGCTGGCCCGTGCATTTCCCTCGTTCCCTCCATTAACCTCGCTTGGAGTAAATCCAGTCGTGAGTGAGGACCGTTGTATCATGTTCCACACCGGATCTGTGACCAGGTTAATTTGTATCTTTCCACACCTCTCCGGCCCTCCATCCCCTGTGGGGGTTCTGGAGGGTTGGGGAGGTGGCCGTATGAATGCCAATCCCGGCATCAAGGGAGGCCTGCCCAATCTGGTGGCCCTCCCACACGGCTTCTCAAAAAACCGCCCAACTCTCTGGTTCTGTACAATACGTTATTAATTTTAGTTCCTTCTCCTCCTCTGTGCCCCCGCAGAATCTCAAAATGTCTGGGGAGAACCAACAGTTCAAAAAGCTCGTCAGAGCGATGCACATATATCTCAAAATGCATCACCACCTGTCCAATGTCACCGTTTCGGATGGTACGATACCAGAACCACCCTCTCTCCGTCATTTCATGGGTGTTTTACACACAACGATAAAACCGGCCAACCCCAACGAAATAACAGAGCTTATGCTGTATGGAAATGCCAGGAACTGGCTCCACAATAGCTTACAAATCATGGAGGACCATTATCTAGAGAATTTGAAGAAAGCAGAAAAAGAGATTGCGGACTTGCCGTTAGATGACTGGAATGAAGCTTGGAAAGTGGCCATAAAATGGAATAGACGCAACTTGAAAAACATAAAAGAAACCACAATAGTTAACACCACGGAAAAGATTACAAAGTACATAGAGTC
The DNA here is from genome assembly GCF_046254945.1 of Alosa pseudoharengus. Classification (NCBI taxonomy): domain Eukaryota; kingdom Metazoa; phylum Chordata; class Actinopteri; order Clupeiformes; family Clupeidae; genus Alosa; species Alosa pseudoharengus. Next base: position 35,184,705 of record NW_027468620.1, on the reverse strand, counting down.
CCTGTTGTCCCACAACCCAAACCCAACAGCAAACGTAATGGCTGACCCAACGTCCGACCCCACAGAGTGTAACCCAAGCTGGGCCACAAACAACACTGCAACAGTCATGGTCCCAAGTTCCAATCCTAACCTGATCCCCAGAACCAAACCCAATTTGAGGATCCAAATCTTTCAGGCTCCAAGTCCTGAGGCTTTAACCACTCTACCCCCAACGATTGACAGGGAAACCTTAACCTGTCACTGCAACATTATGCCTAAATCTTAACCAAAAACACATATGTATTGTATCCCTGAATCTTACCCAACTACTAACCTTAACCTGTCACTGCAACATTATACCTAATCTTAACCAAAAACACATATGTATTGTATCCCTGAATCTAACCCAACTACTAACCTTAACCTGTCACTGCAACATTAAGCCTAATCTTAACCCTTAACCCTTACAAGCCCGACCATTCTAATTTCGTTAAAATTTTAACGATGACCAATCATCTAATATCTCAGCTGTCCAATGACTGATTTTATTTCTGAAATCTTCCCCGTAATGCTGACAACATAAGCTTCAATTTGATATGATTGGTTAAGGGATTTATGGCGCGAAATGTTTTGGATACTTGAAGATGAGTCGTGAAAAAAAGTTTTCACGTCAGTCGTACATTTTGACATGGACCGGCAGATGCCACCTGCACTTCGTTGGAGTTTACCTCGACTGGAAACCGCACAGCTGGATAAACTGAGGTAATATATGTTTTTACATCGTTTCTAGTTATGGTTAATCTTAATTTGTAGTCATAAAATCATGTTATTTGACAGTAATATGCTTTCTCATCAGCGTCAACATTATGGCATAGCGGGGGCTAAGTGCATCGTCATGTAACTTTAGCTAGCTGCATTACTCTGAACTGCTTGCAGTATTCTCGTTTGCTTTTGATATCAGTTATTTTCATTTGACAATTTCATTTAAAAACCTGTTAGTATATAACCTGTTAGTAAGTTTGTTTTCTAGTACCAATTTGCTTGTTAGGTAAGCATTATATTGGCAAGTCAGTATAGCATACCAAAGCTGAATAAATCAATGGGCGCCGCGTTTCTAAGTTGCGTTCTCTTACCTGAAATAAGTTGAGCGATATTTTTACTCCTCTCAATATGTAGTTGTAGAAAACAAGATGTGAAATCACGGATTCTGTCAGAAATGTAGTGCTAATTAACTTATTGCCTCTCCTCGGGTTGTTACCTCGCTAGGCAGTTTGTAGTGAACTGTTTTACCTTGCTAACTTCTAAATGAATATGTAGTTATAGAAAACATGATGTGAAATCACATATTATGTCAGAAATGTCATTGCATTTCAGCAGTTAGTTACTAGGTGAAATGTAATCTGTCTTTATCTTAATGCCAGCCAGGAAAGCAGATTTAGGGTAGCTAAACCCATGTGTAATAAAATGACTTTTCATACTTCTAAATATTTTTGAGTTATTCAGAATGCTTCAATAGTTTAGGCTACCTCTTCTTGTGTATGTATGTGCACACACGCACGCATCTGTAGTTTTGTGATTTTATTTTTTAAATTAATAAAGGTATTACATTTGTATGATTTTACTGTTGTTTCAGATGGAGGATGACAAGACCTACACAGACCTCCTTGCAGGCCTGAAGAGGTAGCTGACTGCTGATGAGCTTGCGCTCACAATGTTGAAGACCATGTGAGGATGGACGAAGAAGGTATAGATTTAGGTGCCGTGCGTAGGGTGGTGTAGACTGCCACTAAAACACTGTGAAATAGACTTGTTATGTTGTTTTTTATATGTTGTTGTCCCAGGCATATGTGGTTTTACCAACCGGAACGGGTGGGAGGTTGTGCTTAGTAGGCCGTCGTATGCAAACACACAGTGCAGGGGCATGGGACGAAGAGACCCCAGAAGAGTTTCACAGTTTTCTGGGATTGATCGATCATTGACATGGGACTTCAGTTCCCTCCCTAATATCCATTGCTACTGGGGAACCAAGTCTCTGAAGGGATCAGGGAGTGTTGACCAAATGAGAAATACATATTGTGTACACTTTTTCTCCATTGACATTGCCGTTGTCAGTAGTTTCTTATTATTTCAAGTAGGGCTGCACGATATATCTAAAATCTATCGTTATCGCGATATCTTGCACTCGCTTAACATTTGCGATGGACATACCGCACAGATTACTTAATTTTCGATAAATTTCGATAAATTTTTTGTGCCATGCGCATTCCATACAGTCTATGGTGTATTCACATTCTGAATGTCAACATATTTTACCAAACCGATGCTGTCATGCTGCCCTAGAAGCCCGTCCCCTACCAGTTTAGGTGTGTGGTGTTTTAGGTGTTGAGTCGGGAGCTAATGTAGTGATGGCTGAAGATAGTGAGTCGAGCGAGGTAGGTTACACTTGGGTGAAGAGGAATTGGTGACTAAAAGGAAAAGCACGTCTGTTATATGGAAATATTTTGGTTTTATTAAGGATGACGTGTTACAAACACATCGCCAAATGCGTCCTTCTCCACTGTGTTAAAATAAACAATTTCTTTCGTTATAGTTATAGGATCAGAAGATATCTGTCTTTCACTGTAAGGCTTGTATTTCATGATTTGCATTTAGCAAAAGCCCCAGACAGCAGCAGAGAGGTAATCAGGATTTGTTATTTGTAAAAGTTGTTAAGCCTACTTCGTTGGACTGTGTGATCGCAACTCCTTACTTTCACTTTCCGCTGCACTCGGTATGCCGGTAGCCTAATAATGTGGGATGCGCAGCGTATGAGGTTGGAGAAAAACATGAGGTGGAAATATTTAAATATCGCAACTTATATCATTATCGCAGTACTCAATAATGTAATCGCATATCGCATGTTTTCCTAATATCGTGCAGCCCTAATTTCAAGTTTGGCAATGCAGAATCTGGTGTTGAACCTAGGTTTGGTAGCTACAGCCAGAAAGACTTTGGAGAAAATCTATCACAACAGCTGGCAGGCATTTCCGTCAAAATTTCAGCCTCGCCTTCAGCTGCTCCAACTACTACTCTGTCGTCTTTTCATCAAGTACATATTCCTGTACAGCAGGAGCAAAAGAAAAATTGTTGGCTTTGTTATAAAAACAACACATAATAACACTAAAGTAGCTTGTATGGCCTGGAGTTTAGCAGTAGGTGACTTTGTTTTTTTGGTAAACAAAATTGCTGTCAGATTTGGCATTCTACAGAAGGGGATGCGTTTCGTTTTGAGTCATAGGTCTTCTGTGTTTAACCTTCAGGTTCCCCACCCCACCTTTCCCTATCCTCCTCTGTGTGTGTGTGTGTGTGTGTGTGTGTGTGTGTGTGTGTGTGTGTGTGTTTGTGTGTATATGTGTGTATGTGTTTATTCTCAACAGGCTTGTTCTATATAATCCACTTTCAAATGTTTAGAACACATTGATTTTTGAGTGATGTTGAAGTTGATTGTATTCCTAGCTTTTCATAAATAATACATTTTATAGATGTATATCATTTTCATATTACACTAATTTATATAAGGAAGTTGTATCTGTTGAATCAAATGTATTTTATGTCTCTATTCAGAATTGATCTTCAATAAATATACAGTATACTTACTTCCTGTATTACTGGTAAGGTACATGTTTTTCTTTTATATATCATTATTATTGACTGTAGCATTTGCTTATATACAAATAAATGGTTTATTCTTATGGACCAAATAAATCTAAACCATTGTGTCTGACTTCATTATTAGTTTTTATGCATACTTTCATGTTTTTGGTGAGAAAGAGAATGTGAATTCTGTCAACATTCTAAATCCTGTTTCCTGCATTTTTTTTACACTGATCACTAAATGTATCATAACTTTTGAAAGGTTAATCATATTCCAATTTTTTGTTAAATAGCCCACAACTTGCTGAACATGTCATACACTCTACATTTTTCTCTATCTTGTATAGAAATATGATGAAAATTCATTTTTATGTGAATGAAATTAAATTTTAACGAATTTCGGTATACATTTGGAGAGGATTTTCAAAGACTGTTCATTACTATATCAACATTACCATATGTATTTTACATAATTTGATAGAACTGATCCTTCTGATTACAATGGTATGTATATCCCATTGATGGTATGTATTATACTCAAGAAATAAGGTTTTTTGTGTAAGGAGGTCATCCAGCACCAAAAATGGAATGTTCGGCACGGGCACGAAAGGGTTAACCAACCCACATCAATAGGGTTTCTCACCTTGACCCTACACCTAAAAATTCAATCCTAAAATTAACCCAGTAGGGCCTGACTCTTAAAACTCAACACTATATGGTCTCTTCTGGTAATCCTACATCTAAATTTAACTCTAAATTTAACCTGAAAACGGT
>NW_027468620.1:35167057-35174557 GCF_046254945.1 Alosa pseudoharengus | reverse complement strand
AGCGAGTCACCCGCTTCCCCTCCTCTCCAGCGCCACCTAACGGGGCGGAGGGGGAGAGGGAGAGAGAGAGAGAGAGAGAGAGAGAAAGAAATTAAGAAAGAAAGAAAGAGAGAGAAGAGAGAGAGAGAGAGAGAGAGAGAGCTCAGGTTTGAGTTTGAGTCTCATCTCTAGCCTTGGCAATCTGATTTGGTAGGTTAAGGCTGATAAGGCCACCAGGCTGATAGTCTCAATGCCGATAGTCTAAAGCAGTGGCTCTCAAATGGGGGTACGCGTACCCCTGGGGGTACGTGAAGGCACTCCAGGGGGTATGTGAGATTTTAACCCTTAGAACCCGATTGACGCAAAGTACAAGAAAGTAGAATTCATGCAAAAATACTTTAAAAACAATTATTTAATAAATATGTCAGGAAAATATAAGTTCATAAAATTAATTTTATATTTCAGTAGGCTATTCAATTTCATTATCCTAAAAACCCAGAGTCCCCCCACAGTCGGTTAAGACGTTCGGAAAGGTTACCGCCCCCCACGAGGGGGAAAGCATGCTAACCTCACACAATGGAAGTCAATGGGCGAACTAGCTAACAGTTGGACTTTATACATTCGTTTTACATTCAGGTGGAGTTCTGCTTGTTTCTGAACACAATAATTTGAAGGAATTGTGTTTACTTAACTGCCCAGTGTATGCTAACAACTTAATTCACCCTCGATTGCCCAATGTTGACGACAAATTTCTCTGGAAGCTATATTCAATGTATGTCGTTAGTTCTATCTCTCCCGTTGTCAAGCGGGCGTATCCCAAGATTCTGATGAACTTTAGCTTTGAAACATCGCTATTTTACTTAGCCTGCTGTCATCCATCTAGCTAAAAGCCACCTCCGTCATATGATACAATGTTGCAATGTTCTGAACGTATGCATTTTACAGCTCGGATGCAACGTGACAGTTCATTTAAACTTCACAACGAGTTCGGCGAATTAATATACAAGTGTGATACGGCCAAAAAAATGGATCTACTTCATAGGTGTGCAGATAACATACGGTTAATGGTCGTTCTAAATTACGTAGGACAATGGGAAATTCAACCAAGCAGTGGAATAAAGACTGGTAGTGTAATGGTTCTGTACAGCTTCCAAAACAGCGTGCCATGAAATAATTAATGAAGTATTGTAGCCTATTTCTGCTTATTAAAAACCTTTACCTACCTCCCCACCTACAATTGTATGAAATTAGCATTTTCTCTCTCTCTCTCTCTCTCTCACACACACACACACCTGGGTCCAGCAGCAAGCTGATGTGAGTCTGTACGGCTCCAGTGGTGGCAGCCTGTTCGTACTTCAGAGGGATGGGAGTGTGTGGATCAGCTGACGGCAGCTCAGTCTCACGCTTTATACTGCTATCCACCGCCTTCAGCCCCTACACACACACACACACACACACACACACACACATTATTACTGCTATCCACCGCCTTCAGCCTCTGCACACACACACACACACACACATTATTACTGCTATCCACCGCCTTCAGCCTCTGCACACACACACACATTATTAGGGTTGCAAAATTCCGGGAATTTTCAAAGTTGGAAACTTTCCATGGGAATTAACGGGAATAAACGGGAATTAATGGGAATAAACTGGGAATTTTTAATATGACAAGTTAGTCTATAACAGGGAACTTAAATGTAGTGGACAAAACCCCATCTTGCAGTCTAATATTAGTTAAAACAACCTGATTTAATACAATTTCAGTCAAATTTCTACCCTGCACATATGTCAATCACATGCACACAGATATCAGCATAAGCTGCTAGACATAAAGGAAACCTATCATATGCATGGGGAAATTTTTTTCCAACCAATCGGATTTTGTTGTTGAGTGGTGTGGTGTATCTTGGGCAGTTCAGTGTTGCTAGGTTTAGCATGCTAGTAAACCATAGGCAGAGAATGGGATTCCCGCTAGCATGCTAGCTAGCTTTGTATGCTAAGCTAAGCGAAAATACCAACATACAAATCATATTGCTTATTACGAAACAAAATGTTAATGTTTGTATACGAAACAGTTTGTATGAATTACCCAAAATTCCCAGTAAATTCCCATTAATTCCCATAATTTCCTTTAATTCCATGAAAGTTTCCAATTTGGAATATTTCCAAAATTCCCCAATTTACCTTACCATGGTAAGTTTCCGGAAAGTTTCCGGAAATTTTCCACCCCTTTGCAACCCTACACATTATTACTGCTATCCACCGCCTTTAGCCCCTGCACACACACATACACACTACTACTGCTATCCACCGCCTTCAGCCCCTACACACACACATATTACTGCTATCCACCGCCTTTAGCCCCTGCACACACATAATTACTGCCCGCCACAGCCTTCAGGCCTTTCACACACACACACACACACACACACACACACACACACACTAACCTTGAGTACATAGTTTAGCACATGTCGGCACCGCTCCTCTTTATCCTGAGACACGGGCAACACACCACTTGACTGCAAGGGAAACACAAACACACACACACACACACACACACACACACACACACACACACACACACACACACACAGATTAGTTAGGTGTGTAGGCAGTTGGCAAAACAGATTTCCATAGCTGAGCTGTGATTGGTGGAGGTGTGCCATACTCGTGCGTGATTGGTGGAGGTGTATTTCTCGGGCACCGACAGCTCTCCCACACTCTTGATGATGGCGATGGCCTTACTGTCATCCGGCAGCCCCACGCCATCTTCCTCTTCCTCTTCCTCCTCCTAGTCCCACGCACACATCAATCAATACACACATACACACAGATTAATACATACACACACAAACACACACACAATAAAACAAATCAAACAGACAGATTAATACAAACAAACACACAGACATCAATATCATACATACATATCAATACAACCAGACACATACATACATACATACATACACCAACACACACACACACACGCACACACACAGATTAATACAAACACACACATAGATTAATACAAACACACACACGCACACACACACGCACACACACAGATTAATACAAACACACACATAGATTAATACAAACACACAAACAAACACACATACATACACACACATACACACACACACACACACACACACACACACACACACACACATCAATACAACCCGACACATACATACATACATACACCAATACACACACGCACACACACACACACAGATTAATACAAATACACACATAGATTAATACAAACACACACACACACACACACACACACACACATCAATACACAAACATGTCAATACAACCAGACACATACATACATACATACATACATACACCAATACACACACGCACACGCACACACACACACACAGATTAATACAAACACACACATAGATTAATACAAACACACACACACACACACACACACACACACACACACACATCAATGCACAAACATATCAATACAACCAGACACATACATAGCAGTGTTGTATTTGTGGTGGTAGGCTTGCAGAATTAACTTGAATGCAACAGTTTTTAACAAATTAGCGCAGCGTGGTTATGATGCTAACCAGATTTAAGTACAATGTAGTACAACCTGGAAAATCATTGTGTGGTGGTCAATGTTGATATTGTGGTGAGCCGCCACAAATAAGTCAATGTATGGGAAACACTGCATACATACATACATACATACATACATACATACATACATACATACATACATCAATACACGCGCGCGCACACACACACACACACACACACACACACACACACACACACACACACACACACACACACACACACACACACACGCACACACACACACACACACACACACGCACACACGCGCACACGCGCACACACACACATGCGCGCGCACACACACACACACACACACACACACACACACACCTCGTCTTCATCACACACACACACACACACCTCGTCTTCATCACACACACACACACACACCTCGTCTTCATCACTACTGTAGCTGTCCTCGGAGCCGCCTCCCCCCTCCTCACAGGTCACACTCTCCTCGTCCAGCTGGAACAGCTCCGCCAGCATGTACTGGGCCGACGCCATCATCTGCTCAGCCAATCACAGGAGAGGACATCATGTGTGTGTGTGTGTGTGTGTGTATGTGTGTGTGTGTGTGTGTGTGTGTGTGTGTGGAACAGCTCCGCCAGCATGTACTGGGCCGACGCCATCATCTGCTCAGCCAATCACAGGAGAGGACATCATGTGTGTATGGATATGATGGGATAGGATGTGTCCTGATGGTGTGTGTGTGTGTGTGTGTGTGTGTGTGTGTGTGTGTGTGTGTGTGTGTGTGTTACCTGAGGGTGTCTCTCTTCATCCAGGAGTTTAACACAGTTCAGCAACAGAGTCCTGATGGTGCCATAATACTTCCTGTTCTGATTCTTCAGCATCATATTACTGGCAACCCTACACACACACACACACGCACACACATTGAGAAATGTGAGCACAGGGTGAAGAGGATTGTTTTTGTAAAGGCCGTACCATTGTTATCTCGAAAGTTCCACAAAGTATTAACCACCCCATGAAGGGGAAATGCTAACGGCTATTATGGGTAGTGTAGTTCTTTCTTGTAGAGCAAGACTGCCACAGGCATTGCATTGACATTAAAATGACCAACACAGTACAAATGCAAAGAAAATACATGTAATCTCATCTCAACTATGGGCGCAGCCATGTTTGTCGTAAGGTCGTACGGCCACCTCGGGGTACCCTCGGCGTGCTTGCGTGAAATGCCGCAAGAAAGCTGGGTAATTTACACTTTCCAACTCGGCGGGCAGATTTACGAGACAAATAGAAATGGCCACAAGACTGCCACAGGCAGGGTGGAGGGGAAATGCTGAGGGGTATTATGGGTAGTGTAGTTCTTGTAGAGCAAGACTGCCACAGGCAGGGTGGAGGGGAAATGCTGAGGGGTATTATGGGTAGTGTAGTTCTTACTTGTAGAGCAAGACTGCCACAGGCAGGGTGAAGGGTAAATGCTGAGGGGTATTATGGGTAGTGTAGTTCTTACTTGTAGAGCAAGACTGCCACAGGCAGGGTGGAGGGGAAAAGCTGAGGGGTATTATGGGTAGTGTAGTTCTTACTTGTAGAGCAAGACTGCCACAGGCAGGGTGAAGGGGAAATGCTGAGGGGTATTATGGGTAGTGTAGTTCTTACTTGTAGAGCAAGACTGCCACAGGCAGGGTGAAGGGTAAATGCTGAGGGGTATTATGGGTAGTGTAGTTCTTACTTGTAGAGCAAGACTGCTACAGGCAGGGTGAAGGGATTCTGGCACTTCTCTTCTGTTGCCTCCTCGCATAGGGTTGTGAGGTCATAGAGCTTCACGATGTCACTTCCGCTGGCTGTGGGGGAGGAGGGCATGAGGTTGGCAAAGGACACACACACACACACACACACACTAACACACACACACACACACACACACTAACACACACTAACACACACTAACACACTCTAACACACACACTAACACACACACACACACACTAACACACACTAACACACACACACACTAAGGGCTTCTACATACTCGACGCACCCGACCGGTAGCGCGACAACGTGACGTCAAAATGACGTACATCTTGCTGGCGCGCCAGGAGTTTAGCCAGTTAGCGTGAGGTAGCGCACCACTCATTTATTTTCAGACGAGTGCAATAAGGCGGAAACAGGAAGATGGACTAGTTCGAGGGGCAAGCGAGAGTTGCAGTGTTTTGTTACAGTCGTGAATTTTTAATAGTTTGCTGAATAAGTTAACAAAGTTACCAGTGAGAGTTGCAACAGATGGAATTAAGAGGAACGAATAGAAACGATTTATTTTCAAACAAAGGATATCTATTAAGGCCTGAACAAAATCTCTTTCCACTTCAGGAAATTACAAAAACTCAGCCAGCTGCTAGCTAGCTAGCCAGCTAACTAAACTGTTTAAATGATTAAAATTTCCCTCGGGATGACTAAAGTATCTATCTATATATATATCCATCCATCTATCTATCTATCTATCTATCTATCTATCTATCTATCTATCTATCTATCTATCTACCTGTGCACACACCTTGGAAACTAGATAATAATGATGATGGTAGTTGTGAATAGTAGCTGTGATGGTCTGAAGTACCATCACAGAGGCTAGCTAGGTAGCTACAGTGTTTCTTACTGCAGCTTCTTCTGCTGTGTAACACACACACACACACACACACACACACACACACACACACTAACACACACACTAACACACACACACACAAACACACACACACAAACACACACAAACACACGCACACACACACACACACACTAACACACACACACACACACACACACACTAACACACCTTTGAAGAGCCAGTAGGTGTGTCCTTCCTTGGTGCAGTTGGACTTGAGGAAGGACAAGATGTTCTGGGCGATGTCCTTGACCACACGCGTTGAAAAGGTGGAGTTCTCCAGGTCAGGAATATCCTCCGTCTTAATCATCTCATATTTCTAGTGAAGAGAAAGAGAGAGAGAGGGATGGAGGGAGTGAGAGCGTGAGGTAAGAGAAAGGGAGGGAGAGGGAGAGAGAGGAGAGAAAGAGAGAGAGAGGGGAGAGAGGTGAAGAGAAGGAGGAAGAGGTGTACACTCTGGGACCAGATGAGCCAGGTGTGTGTGTGTGTGTGCATGGTTACCTGGACAATGCCGTTGACATGGAAACACATGACCAGCTCGGGAACGTTGCACATGAGGTTGTCTAGCCAGTAGTCCATGCCTGTCAGAATGTTGATGGGCTTGTTGTTGTCCCTGACGACAAGACACACTCACCATGACCTCCCCGTAATACACATGACACACCAGTGTATCCCATACATTGACTTATTTGTGGCGGCCCACCACAATATCAACATTGACCACCACACAATGATTTTCCAGGTTGTACTACATTGTGCTTATATTAAATCTGATTATCATTATAACCACGCTGCGCTAATTTGTTAAAAACTGTTGTATTCAAGTTAATTCTGCAAACCAACCACCACAAATGGGAATTAAATTCTGTGGGAAACACTGCACACACACACACTCATCCATGACCTACCCACAATACACACACAAATCTCTCTCTCTCTCTCTCTCTCTCTCTCTCTCCTCACGTGAGGCACGTGGCAACCGGGTGATAAGCGGGATAATGGCCTTCGAGTTATCCGCTGCGCGTTGGGGGCCGGTTCGCCCTGTTGGGACTTATTTTCCCAATAATGACTGGCATTCTATACATTACCCCTTACATATTGCAATGCTGCATTTCCTTTAAACCTGAACTTTAAACCTGAACGGCTACTTGCCAAAACAAAATAATAAACTCCCCACGATATGACTTTAGCCTACATAACCTAGCCTATTTGTTACCGTTCATCGTGGCATTTGCTGAGAAACAAATAGTTCGCAACAACACACGCTGAACTTGAAT
>NW_027468620.1:35157057-35159557 GCF_046254945.1 Alosa pseudoharengus | reverse complement strand
AGAGGAGAAGAGAGAAGAGGAAAGGAGAGGAAAGGAGAGGAGAGAAGGGAAGAGAAGAGGAAAGGAGAGGAGAGAAGTGAAGGAAAGAGAGAAAGAAAGAACAGTGCAGGAATGGCAGACTGTTTTCAATCGGTGGGCTACTTACACATAGAGAGTATGTGTGTGTTTGCTGTGTACATGTGTTTGTGTATGTGTATGCGTGTGAGCAGTGTGAGTGGTGTGTGTGTGTGTGTTGAGGTATGTGCGAGGAATGAGATGTTTAGTGCCCAGTAGCACTACAGCGTGTGGGGGCTAGTTAAAGGAACCATATGTAAGATTGTAGTCAAAACTGTTAGTGCAATCACTTTCAGATTACTGTAGAGTGGTGTACCCCCCCCCCCCTCCCCCCGACTCGAGGTTGTCAACCCGGATGCCAAAACACTACTGACTTTGTGATTAGTAGATAGGTAGAGGGTGGCGCATCAGGCCAAAACACAACATGACACGACAAAACACAACATCAACATCAGTTTTTAAATGACAATATGCTGGCCGGACTACTATTGTCAGTGATAAAAGTATTTGAAATGAACATGTTTTATTAATGTCTAGTGACATATCAGGGCCATTTTATGATGAATTGAAATACATTTCTTACATATGGTTCCTTTAAGTGTGTGTGCAGTGCCGGCGCTCCGCACACACACATCACGCACTGCGTGTAGGGCACCAAGTGCCTGGGGGGGCACCAAAAAATCTGGGTCGTGAAAAATCACCACAATAGGCTACTAGTATAAATAACAAATAAAATATGTCTAAAGCATATTAATATGCAAAAGCAATACAAAAAAAGGTGAATGTCCTGTGCGGCCCTCTCTCCAGTCTCCCTCTGGTGCCCCCCTCCCCCACCTCCCAGTGGTCTGTTCGATTATGCCTCAATCTCAAATGTGGCAGACTGTAGACACGACCTCGGAAAGAAAAGAAAGAGTCGGGCGCGGAAAAAAGGAAAAAGAAGAGACAGCGGGATGATGCTGCGCGTCACTTGCAGTGACAATGTTTTAAATAAAAAAAGTTAATAATAGTAATAGTTTTGTAGCCCTTGCGTGTCTATGCTTATGCCAGGTAATACTACTACCGTCAATAAACTTACGTAAGCTCCTACTAGCCATGTTCATGTTCAAATGTTACGTTGCAAATGATTGATACTGGCTAGCTAGTTATTTTATGTTGTGGATATGGATATGGATTATTGAATGCAATTCAACACTCTGCTGTTTTCTGTTAACGTTAGCAATCGGTGCATAAGACTAGCAATCCTTCCTCAGGTTGCTAGCTAGCAATGCTATTTCTAAAGATTAAACTGGGCTTGCTATTTCTTTTAGCCATCAGAACAGGTAACGTTAGCCTATTAGCCTAGTTTGCTTTGCATTTCAGGACGCTTTTTTGGCGTTTGTTATCAATTATGATCAAACGATCTAATTGTGTAGTGAAAAAGTAATGCTACGCTGACACTTTCACAACGTAATGAAATGATGAGTGGGAAACGGCTCTTGGTAAGGTGAACTTTGGAAAAACCCTGCAACTGAACGTGATATGATTTTGCCAAATTAGACAGCTTTAGATAAGTTTAGTTGTTGTTCTATGCAGTCATTTTCAAGTGGTTCATAGGCCAAGGGCGACATCTGTTGGTGAAACTGCAATTAAAAAAAAAAACTAACTAAGAAATTCTGAATGGTTGTTATTCCTTTGGTGGTGGTGGTTGGTTGGTTGGTGGGTGGGTGGGTGGGGGTGGCACCACCAAGAATTTGTGCTTAGGGCACCCAAATGGCTAGCGCCGGCCCTGTCTGTATGTTTCTCTAGAGGGATGTGAGTATATGTGAACTGAGGGAAGTGGTGTGTGTGTATTACAGGTTGGGGGTGTGAGTCCTCATCAGACAGAGCGGCAGGGGGAGGAGCCCCAAGTGTCCCCCAAAACCAGTCAGCCACTCTGGGCGGAGTCACACTTCCCTTACTCCGCCCACGACAACCGTTCCTCTCTACTTACCAGCATCCATGTGTTTGACGGGGTGAGTGTGTATGTGTGTCTGAGTGTGTGTGTAAGTATGTGTGAAGTGAGTGTGTACATGTTTCACTTTATCTTCACTAGGGAATGAATGTTATCCATAAAGAAACACACCAACATTTTTGTACATGTAAATTAGTTTAAAAGGAAGCTAGGCTAACTGGTGCAACAAAGTTCCAATGAATTATGCTATGCTAAGCTAATGGAGCCAGACTGGGTTATTATCATAGACAGTAAAAGATATGGACAGAGTCATCACGTAGACGTCAATCGAGGCGGGTGAAGCAAATGTCAACCGTTTCCTGTTGGTCGACGAGGCTTTCTGCACAGGCTCAGGGGACGTAAATGTAACGTAGGCACGTAGTCTGACTTGTGTAACTCTTGTGATAGCTGCACCGAGAGATTGGGTATGTAGCCACTTACTTCGTTACCACTATGTCTACATTACTGTTCTAAATG
>NW_027468620.1:35122339-35142339 GCF_046254945.1 Alosa pseudoharengus | reverse complement strand
ACACACACACACACACACACACACACAATGAGGTTAAGTATGGAAGGAGCTCTGACTCACTGCCCGCAGATATGCAAACGTTACTCAGACTCGGGACAAAGTCCAACTCCATGGCGACAGGTGAATCGTTAACCCAACAAAGATAGAGGAGAACTCTAAACACACAAAGTGTGTGTATGTGTGTGTCAGTGCAGCAGCTCATGCATGTTCTAGTTCTGATCGTTAGATACACAAGAGTTAGTTTAAGTGTGTGAGTGTATGTGTTGGTTAGCTGTGCACAGTCTCGCTATCTCAACTGGCAACACACACCCGTGAGGGAGAGAGTGTGTGTGAGAGAGCTAGTGTTTTGTAGGGAGAGAGTGTGTGTGAGAGTGCTAGTGTTTTGTAGGGAGAGACTGTGTGTCACACACAGGAAGGCTTTGGGTCTTTCAAGAGGGGTACCATAAAGTTCGTGCATGCTCTCTCTCTCCAACGCAAACCAGATTTGGGGTTCCATAGCCAAGTAATTCTGCTACATAATGTTGAAAACAGGGGCGGAGCCAGACATTTGAAACATTGGGGGCTTAGCCCAGTGTCACACACAGGAAGGCTAGGGGGGTCCGGGGGCATGCACTCCCAGCAGAAAATTTAGAAAAATAACCCCTTAAATAATGACTTCTAGTGAATTCTGTGTAAACTAATGGACACATTGAGACTTTAATGTGAGACTCAAGGTATATCTGACTGGCACTTTGGGTCTTTCAAGAGGGGTCTATAGGCATAGCCTATCTGATCAGCAGGCACTTAGTTAATTAAGCGTTTTTTATGAGTTATGGTTTGTATATTATAGGCTAGTATACTATGCTGAGATAACTCTGATGGGATGCTACCTTGTCTCAATACATTTTTACTTTGAACTCTGGCCAAAGTAGCCTTATGGTCAGGTTTAGCACAGCCCCACACATTGTGAACCCACTTATATAATGTTCAGTGGAACACATGAAGCTAAATTTAATCCAGGGCTTAAAATTCATTTTTCAAAATGGGGGGGGATTCCCCCATTCAGCGCTTCACATAGGGGGACTAATTCAGTTGGGGGGGGGGGGGGGGGTGTACATTTTACAAACTGAAATCGCACTTTCCTTATAGGCCTACTGTAACAGGCGTCTGAGGCGACTGAGCTGTCTGTGCACGTCCGCAATTGATTACGTTCCTCAAATGGAGAACACATATATCCCATGGTATTGTTTGCCATAAAATGCATGAAACATGCAAGTTCAAAATCCCGCCGGTAGCCACGTTACATCTCCGTTTCATATTTGCCTAGGCTACTAGCCTACAATTAATGAATTGAACGAACTCAACTGACAACAGGTCAATCTACTGATTCGGTCATTGAGACTCTATGAATACAGTACAACAAACTTTCTGTCTTTCTGAAGTTTATTTTTGTATTCCGGGGTACAGTAGCTAATTGCCTAATGTCTTGACAATAGTTTTTCTTACCGGCTTGCTGTTTAAACTGACTGTGCCGCTCTGAACTTTCCTGCCAGGTTTATGACGTAAACCGCTACATCAACTCGTGTGGGAAATCAGATTATCTGTCAATAATGGGCTTTGAAAATAAGGGATAGCCTATTTTCTTCAGTAATAGTAGCCTACATTTTGTAACATTTATAGAGAAATCAAGGGTAAGTTAAATTAGAAATTAGAATCGTTGGAAATTGAAAACACATACAAAAAAACAGATTCGGGGCTTTTGAAAAAAGATTAGGGGCTTGAGCGCCCGAAGCCACCCCCTCGCTCCGCCAATGGTTGAAAACAGATAAATGTGTTTATTCGAAGCACACATACAAATACTGTAGGTCAATTTCAAGTGCGCACTTACGTGACTAGGCTACTTCAAGTATTAGCCTACGCACAATAGATTTTTCTTTTTTAGCCTACATAATGCATACACTTTGTAAACAAACAGCTGTGACAGGCAGCATCTCGCGAACTCTACAAGCCCCCACCCCTCACTCGACAACCACACGGAGATTCTGTAACGTGCGTGTATGTTGTTCACACATAGGTCCGTAAGGTCCGCAGGTTAGCATCATATCTGAATCATCCGAAGGGTAGGACATCCGTTTGACAAACCTCCGCATATACTCCGGAGGTTATATCTGAAAGCGCTTTGTGTGTGTGCGAGGGCGACTGGAGACGGACGATGGTGGCTCAGAAGAAGTTGAGCGTCACTGACCCGGAGGACGACAGTGAGCCTCTACTGCCCGCTGTCTCTCACACACACACACTCTCTCACACACACACCAACACACACTCTCTATCACACACACATGCCAACACATACACTCACACACAGCAGGCCAGCAGGAGTGGGGAGGCCAGAGACTTTTTCATCAGCCGGTAAGTGTGTGTGTGTGTGTATGTATGTGTGTGTGTGTGTGTGTGTGTGTAGGGAGAGGAACCTAAGCGTCAGTGTGGTCTTGTTTTTGGGCTGCTGCTTCTCTACTTGATTGTATGTTTGTGTCAGGGTTTCCGTTGTCCGGTAAAAAAAATGAAATGTCCGACAAAATTAAATCTCTCCGGTCAAATTGTTCGATTGAAATTGGCTAATAATCCCGTCCCCTGACGCAATCTGAATTTGAGAATAAGGCTTAACCTAATATGTACAGGGGCGCCTTAATACCACCAGAGCAGAACATGGGCTGTGGCGCAAATATGTTTTTTAAGGACCACCCCCCCCCCCCCCACCGCAAATATTAATTATGATTAAATGATACCCGGCCCGCGATCTGACCCGACACATAGCGTGCGCTTTTGGTTAATAACATGCAGTGTAGTTGTAACATGCTATATGTTTTTTAAGGACCATCCCCCCCCCCCAACCGCAAATATTAATTATGATTAAATGATACCCGGCCCGCGATCTGACCCGACACATAGCGTGCGCTTTTGGTTAATAACATGCAGTGTAGTCTAAAATTATTCAGCATGTAAAACCTTTACATAAACAGGAACAGAAAGCCCTCGAATCACGTCAGCCTATGACATCGCTTATCAAAAAGGCTAGCCTACTGCACGAAAACAAGCCTTGAACTTTTACAACACTGGCTGTAGGCTAAGTTAAAAGATGGGTACACATGTTTAAAAGCTTTTCAAAAGTGCATGTGTTTGTCGTGTCGGGGGGTTCCCCAGGAGTTTTTTTGAAATTCTGTCTACTTAACACACCAGTTTAACGCAGTTTGGGAGGGAGAGAAATACTTTTAGCCTACAGAACAAGCTGGCTCATGTGACGTGAACATGGCTACATGGAGACATATCTCACTAACAATGGAGAAAACATAACATAGACTATTATATGTGCGAATGGGTTAGCACAAACTTAGCTGTTGGTGAACGGAGATGCAGATCACTAATTCATTTATTTGCGCCACAGCCCATGTTCTGCGTTCACTCCAATGAGACAAGTGAAATACATGTTTTTAAAGCCGTTTCATTTCCAGGCTATTTGTTACGATATTTACCTGCTATGCCTTCTGTTTTCATGGACAGTTACAGGAATCCAGGTTATTCGTTTGATCGTTGCTTCAATCCTACCCACGTTATCTCCAGAGTTTGTATGATAAGTTTGTCAGTCAGTTTCAGTCTCTCCTCTAGCTCCTCTACACCCGTTGGGATTTATTACGTTTTGTTACATTTTGTTACATTTTAGAATTGGAGAAGACAAAGGGGGCCTCTGCATGGATGTAATTGTAGAGCAGTACGATGTGCTCAATTATTTAGGCTAGCTCCAGAGTAGGCTAATGACGCCGCGAATACGGACACGCCGTTTATTATTATTGATTATCATTATTATTATTAGGAGGCCCCTCATTGGTCGAGGCCCCTGGGCTGAAGCCCATGTAAGCCCCTGCATTAAGGCGCCAGTGAATATGTAAGCCTATATTATACGTCCTCTGGCTATGTTTTTAAATGAACAGGCTCTATCGTTTGAAAAGTAAGCTATTAAACAACAGCCTATGCCGGTCAACTCCACCACCACCAGATAAAAAGCAGAAGTGTCGGGCGTATCTGTCGGAATCAGTGACATTGGGAGTTGTGGGGGGTGCGGCCGCTCCAAGACACTGTCATTCTCCGTGTACACTGGACATGCAAAGTGTTCTTTACCCAAAGCATACAGTAGGCCTATGCGTTCTCTGTCTATGATCTGCAGGGTTAGGGCCTCCTTGATCTTCTTAATTTATTGTTATCAAATAAAAAGTCATAGCATTAGGGCAGGGGTGGGCAAACGTTTTGGCTCAAGGGCCACATTGGGTTTTGAAAATTGACCGGCGGGCCGCACCCCCCCCCCCTCCCCCCCCCACGACACACGCATAAAAAAACAATTTTTTTTATAGCCTATAATTTAGTATGAAAAGTATTTGTTTTAAAATATTAATTGCTTAAAAATACTGCTAATTTTATGCTGTTTAACAAATGTATAAATTGTGCACTGTCGCTTTAAGACAGTCGCTTTAATTCACGTTTATTTCTCAATGATCTTCTGCCTGCTCCGCTATGGCTAGTGCTGTACCTACGGCTGGGCCTGCATGATTGCCTTCATGATTTCCCTTTAAAAGTTTCTTATAAGGAGATATCAATTATCAACAATGACAACCCAGCTGGAACCTGCGGCTCTCTCCCTCTCGTGAGTGCAGACGCGTTCTCAATTAAATGGATCGCATAATGTTCACGTTAGATCTGCTGCAAAGGAGATAACTAAGAGTTTACTTAGTTTAACATGATGTTATCTCTATTTAACATGATGTTTTGACATTGACATTGTAAACGTTATCTAAGGAGAGTGAAAAGCAGTTTGCAGTAAAGCTAACCAACGTCGCCTCTATCGCAGGAAAAAAATAGCGAGCAGCCTGATAACTAAATGAAATGCTCGGCGGGCCGGATGAAAGTGCTGGAGGGCCGGATCCGGCCCGCGGGGCGCAGTTTGCCCACCCCTGCATTAGGGGGTAGTGGTGTGAGCGCTCATTCTTGTGTGTACACATCTGTGTAAGTTAAACAGTCACCAATGGAGATAACGTGGGTAGGCTATAGCAACAAACGTAGCCTTTTTATAACGAACGAAGCGGACTCCAGTTTTCCTCAATTTGACTAATTAAGAAGCGATAATAGAATATTTGACCGGCATATCATCAAAATGTCCGGAAAACGAAACCTCCGGCACCATTTTGTCTAGCGGAAACTCTGGTGTGTGTGTGTGTGTTTGTGTGTGTGTGTAGGGAGAGGAACCTGAGCATCAGTGTGGTCTTATTGTTGGGCTGCTTCTCTGCCCTGTTGGTCCCCGCCTACCTGCCCTCTGACACACCCCTCTGGACCAATGACAGCACTCCGTCAACCAACAAGGTGACACATGCACACACACACACACACACACACAAACACACACACACACACACACACGTGACTGTTTAAGTTTTGCCATGATGGCGCCCGCTTGTAGGCCTATACTGTGAACAGTACTGTTTCTACACAATCTTTTTAATAAACTGGAGGTAACGTGGGCTAGAGGCAACAATAGTTTAAACAACAACGTGGCTTCCTGTAACTATCAATGGAAAACTTTGCTTTAAAGCAGAGATTTCACAGAAGTCATCTATTTTTCAACTTGCCAAAATGCTGGTGGTAGATTATGACAGTGACAAGTTCTGAGTGTGCCACGACACTTATTCTAAAGATTAAGACAGTGTAACATCCACATTCGGGGAAGTGTGTACTCATGTTGTTTCTGAAAATACCTGTGACTGCGCAACAGCTAAGCGATCTTTTTCCAAACTCAAACTTTTTAAGACCTATGTCATAAAGCACGCTGCACAACCATGTTGCTGAACTGTTAGTTTATTAACTATTCGTATTTGCGCATGTCTCATACATGTTCACACATGAACCAATCAGGTGGCTGATCAAACTAAGACTATTCATCACATCTCCCCCCTTTTAAAGATCAACTGTCATCTCTGACAAAACAAAAGAAGCAACACATTGGAGTGCTTTACTGCAAATATGTTAAACATCACTTCTTATACAACCTATCTATTCCCCAGTCTTATTCTTATGAAAATAAAATAAACTAGGCTACAACTAAGGATAGCTCAATAGAGACTTTCTAAAGATTTCCCATTGTCCTGTTTACGGCTGGAAGCGTAGTGGTTTCCTTATCACACGTCCACAGCGTGTGGTCTTGGGCGAAGCCTGTTCTGGGGTATGGGGAATGGCCATGGTAGCCTCGGCTCTGGGAGAGGGTGTCCCTTTGCTCTTCACAAGTAGTGGCTCACTCAGAACCACGGGTGGGCCCTCTTCCTCAGCGTCCGTTGCACAATCAGGTGATACCGGTTCGTGTTGACTTTGCCCGGGTATGGCTTGTAGATGTTTACGATTCCTCCGGAACTCTCCTTGGTCAGTTGTGATGTAGTAAGACCTTGGCTGTTCGGCCTGACGACTGACCGTTCCTTTTGTTGTCCACCCCTTTTCACCATCGAGCTTTATCCTCACAGGGTCACCTGGATGCAATGGCGACAAGGACCTGGCACCATGACGGCGATTGTAGAAGTACTGGTAAGATTCTTTTGCTTTACGATCCTTTTCTTCCACACTTCTCAAATCGGGCCATGCAGGGACCAAGTTGCTTGCTATTGTTGGAACCGTTGTCCTCAGGTGTCTCCCCATAAGCAGTTGTGATGGACTGCAGCCTGTGGATGCAATTGGAGTTGCTCGGTATGCGAGGAGAGCTAAGAAAGGGTCATTCAGCTTCAGTATTTTCTTAGCTGTCTGAACAGCCCGTTCCGCCTCACCATTTGATTGCGGATAGTGAGGACTAGATGTCACATGGACAAAGCCATACTGTCTTGCAAATGCCTTAAACCCGGCAGATGTAAACTGGCGTGCGTTGTCAGAACATAGCCGTTCCGGAATGCCAAACCGCGCAAACATGCTCTTCAGTTTGCCAATCACTCTCCTACTCGTCATGTCCATCAAATGGGAGATTTCAATAAATCTTGAATAATAATCCACGACAACAAGGTATTGCTGGCCATTTGTTTCACAGATATCAGCTCCAAGATGTCTCCAAGGGCCTGGTGGTAAGTCTGTGGTTAACAGCGGCTCTTTGCATTGCGTTGGCCTATTGATCTGGCATGTCTGGCATTCACTCACTTTGCGTTTTAGATCGGCACCAATGCCTGGCCACCACACAGAGAGGCGTGCCCTCTCACGGCACTTACTGAGGCCTTGGTGGCCTTCGTGGATGCGATCCAATACTTCATCTCTCATTTTGGTTGGAATCACAATTCTTGTTCCATGTAAGAGAAGACCTTTGGACTCGCTCAAGAGCCCCTGCTGGTTAAAGTAGGCACGCAAATGGACAGGTAACATTTTGAAATGTTTAGGCCACCCCTGCTGGACATATTTGAGAACTCTTTTCATTTCCTCATCAGTGCTGGTAGCCTGCACTATTTCCAGTAACTTTTGTGGAGAAGCAGGCAGATGTTCTTCCACGCTGGCTATGTAAGCCTCAACTTCCTCTTCGAAGTCGGACCACTCTGTCTCTGTCAAGGGGTGCCTGGACAGTGTATCCGCGATAAGTAAAGACTTTCCTGGGGTATACACTGCCACAGGATTGAAACGCATCATCCTAATTAAGAGTCGCTGACAGCGGATGGGAACTTCATCAAGGTTTTTCAGATTAATCAAGGGAACCAAAGGTTTATGGTCCGTTAGCACCTTGAACGACTCCAGGCCACAGAGATATCGTGACAGTTTCTCACACGTCCACACCGAAGCCAGACACTCCTTTTCTATTTGAGCGTAGCGTTTCTCCGCTCCGGTGAGAGTACGTGAACAAAAAGCCACTGGGAGCATCTTTCCATCATGCTCCTGGAGCAAGGCGCCACCTATCCCATAACTACTAGCATCCGCTGTGACGACGGTCGGCTTGTTCACATCATAATAAGCTAATGCTGGTGCTGTGACCAACATGTCTTTCACCTTAGCAAATGCCGCCTCTTGAGTCCTGTCCCAACGCCATACTGAGTCAGCTCTTAGCAGCTCGTTCAGTGGCTGAAGCACAGTAGCACTGTGAGGCAGGTAGCGGCAAAGGTAGTTTATCATGCCCAATATCCGTTTCAATTCAGTCCGATTTTGGGGCCTACCTAGGTCTCGAATAGCACGAACCTTGTCGGGGTCAGGGCTAATGCCCGCTTCGCTTAGCCGATGGCCTACAAAGCTCAACTCCTTTTGACCGAAGAAGCACTTTTCCTTCTTCAACTTTAGCCCTGAGGCTTCAATGGTCCGCAACACCTCCGCAAGCCTGCGGTCATGTTCCTCACGCGTGCGGCCATATACCAGGACATCGTCCATGAAGCAGCAAACCCCCTCCGTGTCCCGAAGCAGCTCCGTCATGAGTTTCTGAAAAATTTCGGGAGCACTTGTGATTCCGAAAGGTAATCTACGGAAGCAGTACCTCTTGAAGGGAGTTATAAAGGTGGTCAATTTCCTACTGTCATCGTCTAATGGGATCTGCCAAAATCCGCTTGCAGCATCCAAACTGGAGAAGACTGTTGCCCCAGACAACTTAGAGATAATGTCTTCTAGCGTTGGCAGCACATACTTCTCGCGAATTACAGCCTCGTTTAGTCGCTTGAGATCCACACATATTCTGATTTCCCCATTCTTTTTGGCAACAGGTACCATTGGGGCACACCATGGAGTGGGCTCTGAAACTTCTTCAATCACGCCCAACCGCTCCATCCGATCCAGTTCTTGTTTGACTTTTGTTAGCAATGGGATCGGTACTCTGCGAGCTACATGGATGCTATATGGTTCGACTGTGCTTTTGAGCATTATTCTAACTGGTTTGCATGCTAGCAATCCCAATGAGCCAAACACATTCTCACTTACTTCCTCTATTCTTTTAATTAGCCCCATCTGTATGGCAGTGCTGCGTCCAAGCAAATTTCCTACATGGGCCCCTCTCACTACATAGGCATCAATCACATAAGGCTTTCCATTTGCGCTCACTTTTGTTTTCAGTTGGCCTAGACATTCCAGCTTGCCTCCTGGACTGTTGAGAATGACATTGGTTTTGTTCAGTGGTATTTTACTTCTCAGTCCTTTGTAGCTTATTTCAGACATTACAGTAGCATCTGCACCTGAATCAATTTTAAAACTGATAATTTGCCCATCAAATATGATATCGGCCATCCATGGTGGAACTGGTGCACTTTGACACTGGACTGAACCAAGGAACAACTCTGAACCCTCATCTTCATAAGATGTTACTTCTTGAACCACTTTTGTGTGGCAAACCACTGCAAAATGGCCAATCTTGTTACATTTACGACACTCAGCTTTTTTAGCAGGGCAGTATTCTTTAAACCCGTGTGGATTGTTACATCTTGTGCATTTCTTTCTTTCACTATATTCATTGTCTTTGCCTTGTCTTTTTCTCTGGCTATCAGCATTATTTTTCATTCCTCTGCCTCTACCGCGATTTCGTTGGGAGAATTTAACCTCCTCCAGTTTAGTTCCGTTTTGCTCGTAATTTTGAGTCTTAATGAGCTCGTGGCTCCGTCTCAATTGCTCTGGCCAACGTCAGTGCTCCTTGTAACTGCAACTTTTCTGATAGAGATTTGTCTCTTAATCCGATAACAATTCTGTCCCTGATGTATTCATCTTTCAATTCGCCAAAATTACAATGTTCAGAGAGCTCGTAGAGCCCTCTCACGAATGCCTCCACTGTCTCCCCTTCACCCTGACGGCGTTGATGAAATCGCGCACGTTCATATATCACATTTCTCCGGGGAATGAAGTGCTCATCAAACTTCTGTATCACGACCTCATAATTATCCTTATCATCGTCCTGGTCAAACACAAATGACTTAAAGACGTTCTCAGCCTCCTTTCCCATTGAGTACACTAGAGCACTGACCTGCACGTCGCCATCTTCTAAAGAAAGTTTCGTTGCAATTCTGTACCGTTCAAACCTCTGTCTCCATTCTGGCCATTCACTCGGCCTCTCAAACGGGAAACTTTCCGGCGGCGTGAACTTGAGCATCTTCACTTAAGACAGGCGTTTCACAATAACTTTGACGATATGACTGAGCACTAAACCGCTTCTGACACCATGTCATAAAGCACGCTGCACAACCATGTTGCTGAACTGTTAGTTTATTAACTATTCGTATTTGCGCATGTCTCATACATGTTCACACATGAACCAATCAGGTGGCTGATCAAACTAAGACTATTCATCACAACCTATACCTAAGGAGCAGCATGGGGCAGGAGAGGCTCCGTGGGTTAGCTATCCTGTCCATTGAAAATACGAGAGCCAGAGCATTAAATATTGAGAACATCGTTGACGATTTTGCACAACGAAAGGCTCGTAAGATGGCCTTCTTCTAATGGCCTAATTCACGCATATTGGGGATTGTATGCATATGAATGATTTTATTTGGTTTCTGGACGGTTAAATAAGTTAGGTTACATTAAGTTTTGTTTCTGCGCAGTGCGAGTTTATAAGCAAGCAATCTACGCTTACAGTTTCCGCAGAGGGTTGAAGAGGCGCATTGAGTGTTCCCATAATTCCATGCGAGTTGATGTTAATGCAGTAATATTAGATTACCTTGGCCTGCAGGCTGTTAATAAAATTATTTTTTAATGTTTTCACATGTAATGGATATATAGTCGTGTGTTTTTTATTTGAAATTGTAATCTGTAACTACTAAACTACTTCGGTGCCTCAGGCCCTTTGCATAAACAATTGAAGTCACCCTTAATGTGTATTGCATGTATCAGAGCTAATTCATCCTGGGCCAAAGTTCGTCGGTATGGGACCCGCGTAGCGCTCTCGCACCTGGGCCCACCATTGGCTTGTTACGCCACTGGTGAAACCGGTGAGGTTTTGTTAACGGTTACGCCTTGCGTGTACACGACGCCGGCAGTTTAGGATACTGAAACCGATTTTGAAACTGGCTTCCGAAGTGGGAACTTTTGAAACCGCCGGCTAACTTTCGCCGTGTAGACGCCTGTAGGTGCGAAGCCGGCAACTTTATGACGACATACATGCTGCCCCACCTCTCAACTCAGCCACGGCACTCGACCTGACATGCTGCTTGTCAAAACAAACCAAACCATTTATTTATCATATTAAAATGTTTTTCTTTCCCCTGTCATGATTTATGTGCACAATGTAGCCTATCAGCCTTTAGTGGTTAAGTTAGAAGCACACGTTAGCTTAACTTAGTTAAACATTAGCTTACTGCATGTTAGTGTTTTCTCCAGTGGTGCTCAGACCTAATGCAATGCGTAGGCTAAGCATTTGAAATTTCACATAGCAGTCACATACCTTGAAAATGAACTTTATTAGTTTAACAGTTGAATTGAAAACCGAATTGTTTGTAGTCTCCTTATTTCATGCGACTGATTAACCAGAGCCCTTATTAGACATTCTCTGGCTTAACAAACTGTTTCAATAATGTTTTCTTCTACGCGATTCACACAAAATTATCGTGAAGCTTCTGCACAGCGGCGCCATCGACTGGTCTGGCATATGCACTACAGCACATTTAGCCGGTTACACCTCTGTGTGTACACGCGAGGTTTTTTCTTGCCGGTGTCGTTAAAGGTGTGAAAGCGGTAAGAGAAAATTTCGTGTAAACGGTCCCTAATCCTGGCGCAGTGAGCTGCCTGCAACAACAGCGGCGCTCGGGGAGCAGCGAGGGGTTAGGTGCCTTGCTCAAGGGCACTTCAGTCGTGCCTACTGGTCAGGGTTCGAACCGGCAATCCTCCGGTTCCAAGTCCGAAGCGCTAACCAGTAGGCCACGGCTGCCTCCTTTAAGGCAATGAGACTCCAGCACCTTTGAGGCAATGAGACTCCAGCACCTTTAAGGCGGTGACCGTGATTTGGTCAAGTAAGAGTTGTTCCTGGACCAACATTCTAAAAACCGTACTGGACCAACAACTCTTTAACCAATCACAGCCTTGTGATGTCATCAATGTGAGCCTTCTGCTTCTCCCATTGCGATTTTGAAATTTCCCTCCAGAAACAACCAGTTGGTCACCGTAACTTGAATCTCAATACAGGTAGGTCCTTGCATATTTGTGTGTAAAATAGTTGTAAAATAAAATAATTCTGATAGGAGTCTGATAAATCTGATAAGTCTGATAGAACATGCGCACCTTAGATTTTATTTTATTTTCGTTTTAGCTGACTTGGTTTTATGTCTGTCTAATGTTAGCTACCAGGCTAGGGACCATGCATTTACTGTAATACATTAGCTTCCTAATAGGTAATTCAGTGGCTATGCATCTCAGCTCATTTAGTAGTCTTGGTGCCGCTGTTATTCTTGCAAATGTTAGAGGCTAGGCTAAGGAACATACATTTATGCTACCAAATTAGCTTGCTAATAGGTAGGTGCAGCATGCAACTATGTGAAGTGCCAAGCCGGTGTAATGTTAGTTCACTGGCTAATGTGCACACTTTTGGACTACTAGTGTAGCTTGGTAATAGGCTAAAGCAGTTGCTTTTGTTTGTACATGGTCCTGGAGCGACGTTTGTCATGTTGGTCCAGGACCGCCATTAGAATGTTGTTCCAGGACCGTCTTTACAATGTTGGTCCAGGACCTACATTGTCATGTTTGTCCAGGACCATCATTACAATGTGGGTCCAGGACCCACATTGTCATGTTTTCCAGGACCATCACTACAATGTTGTTCCAGGACCGCCTTTAGAATGTTGGTCCAGGACCCACATTGTCATGTTTGTCCAGGACCATCATTACAATATGGGTCCAGGACCATGAAACGGTAAAGGTCAACAAATTGATTTAAAAAGACATCATGTATGAAGTTTTTTCCCCCCCTCGTTTTGGCTTTGCATCGGGTTCGCTGTCAGGATTTTCCGATAATGAATCTCGTGATGCTGATATTGAATTTTAATTTCTGCGCGTCTAAGCTGTGCTTGAAGTTAGCTGTGACAGACCTCACAGGTTTTCAAAGCCTGTCTATTAGGCCTACTACATTGTTTAGTTAACACCTTGTCATTTCGCGTTTGTCCAGCGGTTCACCTCCGTGAACCTTGCGCCCCTTGTCTAAAACATATTTCAGGATGCCATCTCACCATGAGAAAACGTAACGTTATGGTGACGGTGCGAGATCAAACCTTTGGCATACTTAGTAAACGTCTTGCACATAACATTGAGCTGAATATTTAGTGGAAATAGCCTACTGTAGCATTGTGCTGATAGATAAAAAGTCGCCAATTTAAAGGCGCAGTCCGCATTTTAACCCTAGCTCTCCATTTAGTGTGTGCGCTTGTAAAACTAGTTTTGTAGCCGCTTAGCCTACACAATCCTGGTGCAGTATCTTAAAACAGAGCCTACCATTTATTTTAGGATGAGAGGTGTAGGACCTACAGTGTTACTTTGGGAGGAGAGGAATCGATGTAATTTGATTATCTCTGGAACTGAAATATCAACAACCTTCAAGTTGCAACCACTTCAATCAGCATCAAAATATCAGTAGGCCTATCACATGATTCACTATTTTGTTCTGTTAGGGGGCAGGCTATATATTATCATCAAGTAGGAGTATAGTAAATAATTTAGTCAACATTTTAACTCAATGTTGGTTTAAGTTATAAACAAAACATGTTATAAATGGAAAAAATCCATGGTTCTGCATCACTGTTGGCAAAATGATCATGATGGCCTATATATTTCAGCCATATTTGGTTTAGTCTTGTGTAGGTCTATAGGCTACATCTACTTTGCTCTATTATAAATTTGTTTTCTTTAGGCCTTATAGGCTGTATTGTAATATGCTATAATGTTTGAAATATATGTATCTCAATGTATCAATACTTCCCATAAAAGTCATCAGATGTCATAATTTAAAGGGTTATTTTTCAAAATGTTCTTTTTTGAAACCCCTAGTATTTGCCCCAAATATATTTCCTTTAAGGCCCTTTTCCAGTGCCACCCTCGCATAGGATTTGCCTCATGAATTTTATGAAGTGTAGGTGATGTAAATATACGGTAGCCAACACTATAGTACACTAAAGTACTCGAACCATCGGGGGGGGGGTCACTCCATCTCCGTGCTACGTATATTTTCCTTTTTTTACCTTTGCCAATCACACCCCTGATTTTGTCAAGATATATGTTTTTTGTATAAATGTTATTTCCTATTTTCAGAGACTATGAAAACAGACTGCCCACCTGCACCAACACTGCAACATTTCCAGATGGAAATTATAAGTTCACACACAAATGTCACTCCTTCAATTACCCTATAACAGGAAAAGAACTATGGGTTAAAGGAAAAATCACATGCAGCACTACTAATTAGGTATATTTGATCAAATGTCCCTGTGGTAAAGCATATGTAGGAAAAACATGCAGTGCTCTGAAGACAATGATGTGAACACAGAAGCAACATCAGAAACAAAGATGATAAGAGTCTCCTGGCTGTTCATTTTAACAAACACCCACTCTCAGCTCTGAGGTTCATAGGGATAGAACAGTCAAAAAACAGTCAGCTTTTAAAAAGAGAGGCTTTTTAGATCTACCACCAGTGAACTTTGGCCCCAAGAGGGCTAAATGAAGATTTCATAATCAGACCTTTTCTCTAATATGAACTTGTAATATGGACTGTGAACAGAAAGTCTAGTGAATGAACTCTATATTTTTTTCAAATCTGCATTTGTATACACTAGAGATCTGTTTTGGTCTCATATAAAGTTCTACTAATGTTTCTTATAATGTTTCTTATAATGTTCTTATGCATTTGTTTGCCATTAATCACGCCACAAGCTAGATAGATAGATAGCTAGATAGATAGATAGATACTTTATTGATCCCTAGGGGAAATTCAAGGTCTCAGCAGCATACATACAACACAAACACATTATTTAACATCAGAAAGAGTAATTAAAGTATATAATATAAAAACACAACTAAGCAATAAGGACAGTAGAAGATAAAGAATATGCTAAATATACTAAAATACAAATTATTCTAACTAACACTTAATACAGTATATAAAAATATACTAAAATACAAATTACAAAAATACAAATTATACTAACTAACACTTAATCTAAGTCATTCTAAAAACAGTATCCACATAGTGGTGATTAATCAATCAGAGGCGCTTGCAATGACTGAGGCAGGGACTGAGCCTGTGATTTTCTGTGCATAGTAAGATATGGTAAGGTGCTCTAAGGTTCTCTGTGCGAATGAGTGTCATGGTGGTAGTGCAATGGTGATAGTGGTAGTGGTCATGGTGATAGTGCAAATGAGTAAGTCCAACAATGCAAATGAGTAAGTCCAACAGTGCAACAATGCAGAAGTAAAGTAAAGTGAAGTCTATATATCTATATATTTAACTATTTAAGAAAATGTATAAGTGTGGCCACAGTTCAGCTGTGGCATGGAGGGGGGGGGGGTTATGCATATGTGCTAATGTGCTAATATAGCACGCAAACAGTGAGGCATAAAGACAGTGGTACAAGTGGCTAGTGGACAGACAGTACCAAACATGGAGGGGGTGAAGAGGCAGACAGACTATGCAGAGAAGTCTATCTCTCTTCCCTTAAGCTGTCCTGCCATACTATACCTGTAAGGGTTAATGTGTCACTGAGCTGGTGATT
This sequence comes from Alosa pseudoharengus, assembly GCF_046254945.1. Taxonomy (NCBI): domain Eukaryota; kingdom Metazoa; phylum Chordata; class Actinopteri; order Clupeiformes; family Clupeidae; genus Alosa; species Alosa pseudoharengus. Next base: position 35,126,650 of record NW_027468620.1, on the reverse strand, counting down.
AATGTGTCACTGAGCAGGTGATTTAGACCATATGCAATGCCTGTGTGTGCAGTGAATTTGAGGAAGAGCAATCAAGGTCATAGTGTAATTCTTGCCAAACTATCAGAAAAGAAAATGAAGAAAAGAGCATACCAAGGAGTGTGTTGGACTTTTCCCTAAAAACTTTTGCTTGCTTTCGTCATGCATCTGGGATTGTGCACAAAGTCTCTTTACAAGTTGCTAGAGAATGGAGCCATGCACTTTTCTAAGAGATTTATCTGAATTTACCTGTATAGGTGTCACCAAGCCAGATATAATTATTTTACAATCTCAGAGAATCATGTTTATTGGTTGCAAAAGAGTTTGGGTGCATTGTCATTGTCTGGAATGACTTTGGCAACATAGAATAGCATTCACAATTTATTGTAACATAATGTTTCACTAAAAAGAACAGTTATTGCTATAAAGTCAGGGACATCAGTATAACTTTACCCAATATAGCCTTTAACTGTTTAAATAATCTTTGAACCGTTGTACAGTTGAGTCACATTTCCTATTTGGAAACAGTGGCCGGTCTTGCATACATTATTTGGGGACTTGCAGACTGCAGATTTAGAAACTGATATACTCTGGTTTGTTTATGAGGCACTTTGAAGCTTGCCTAGTAATGTCCATCAAAAGGGGGAAGTGAGTGGACAGTGTGAGCCACATGACAGTGTTCATGAACAAGTCAACAGCAGATAAAAGTTTTTTTTTTAACCAACAGAACTGTCCCTGTCCCATGTTTGAGGTGGGCTACACACTTTACAATGATGGCAAAGAGTTGTTATCAGACGTTCACTAAGACATATTACCCAGCACCAATCTATCTAATAAGACCTTTTTGAAGTACCATTCATGGTATGTTATAAAATATTGAAGTTGTGGGAAGTTGTTATGGCTTAAGCTGTATGTTTCATTCGTCCCAACCGAGGACCGAATATTTAAAAATTAAATAAAGGAAAACCAAATATTGATCCTTCATTTAAATTTCCAGGATTATTGTTATGTGGTATATAGGAAGTGGAACCAAGTCAAGCAGCATGCATGTCTTGCCACAAAAATCTGCGTTGTGTGAAGGACAAACCACATAACGTTAACAACTCTTTGCCGTCATTGTGAAGCGCGTAGCCCACCTCTCGGTTATGGAATGGAAATATCATGCATATCGATGATTCTGCCATTTTTATAGCTGTAACAGTAGGTGTTTCCATTAATATACTGTTCCCCATACACAAATAAATATTTGAAATATATTTTCACAATATATTTTGAAATATATGTAAATATTCAAAATTGACAGGAAAAAAAACATTTTGACACTTAAAATATATTTCAATATATTTTTCCAAATAAGTGCCCTTAACGACCCACACTCCATCAGTCTCCATAGCTTAACATGCTAAAAGTCAATCCCCTACTAAACATCTTTCTTTAACTGCTGTTCCATGTCCCACCCCCTTAAATTATAGTATAAACAAATTAATGAGGAGAAAATTAAACTGAAACAGTGATGTGTCGCTTGTGTAGCAGACATTGCTGCCATTGCACAAGGCTCTTGACCATCCATTTGACCAGACCAGAGCAGAGTGTGTGCAGACTGGTATTTCTTATGATGGACCTGGGCCAGCTTCCCTGTGATGGACCTGGACCAACTTTCTTATGATGGGCCTGGACCAACTTCACTGTGATGGACCTAGACCAGCTTCTCTGTGATGGGCCTGGACCAGCTTCACTGTGATGGACCTGGACCAACTTCCTTGTGATGGACCTGAACCAGCTTCACTGTGATGGACCTGGACCAACTTCCCTGTGATGTACCTGGATAAACTTCCCTATAATGGACCTGGAATAAACAAAGCAGACAAAAATATTTTGCAGCTTATTGTATAAAGGTTTAAACATGTGAACATCACAACAAGTTTCTCAGAAATGTAGCAAGAACAAAAAAAACAGTCTAACAACAACTGACAGATTTGTATTGCTATTAGCAAGGTATTTTTTGTATCCTAGCCTAGCAGCTAACATTAGCATGAATTACCATGGCAACAAGATTGCTAAATGAGCTTCAACGCTATTTCAACTATTGGGTCTCTTCTTATTAATAGACTAAGCAGTCACTTTTGTTTGTTGTACATTTTCCAGGAGTGACATCACCATGTTGGTCCAGGACCGTCTTTACAATGTTGGTCCAGGATCAATATGGCGATGTTGGTCCAGGATTAACATTGTAAAGATGGTGCTGGACCAACATTCTAAAGACGGTCCTGTACCAACGTTGTAAAAGACAACATTGTAAAGTCGGTCCTGGACCAACATTGTAATGACGGTCCTGGACAAACATGACTATGTGGGTTCTGGATCAACATTGTAAAGACTGTGCTGGACCAACATTGTAAAGATGGTCCTGGACCAACATTCTAAAGGCGGTCATGTAACAACATTCTAATAGCGGTCCTGGACCAACATGGCAACATCGCTTCAGGACCATGTCCAAACAAAAGTGACTGCTTTAGCCTATTACCAAGCTACATTAGTAGTCCAAAAGTGTGCTCCTTAGCCAGTGACATTACATTACACTGGCTTGGCACTTCACATACAGTAGTTGCATGCTGCACCTACCTATTAGCAAGCTAATTTGGTAGCATAAATGTATGTTCCTTAGCCTAGCCTCTAACATTTGCAATAATAACAGCGGCACCAAGATTGCTAAATGAGCTTCAAAGCTACTTCAACTACTGTATCCCTTCAAAATAAGTTTAAAAGATGCATAGCCACTGAATCACCTATTAGGAAGCGAATGTATTACAGTAAATGTATGGTCCCTAGCCTAGCAGCTAACATTAGAGAAACATAGAACCAAGTAAGCTAAAACAAAAATAAAAAAAATCTAAGGTGCATATTTTCAGATTCCTATCAGAATTATTTTATTTTACAACTATTTTACACACAAATATGCAAGGACCTACCTGTATTGAGATTCAAGTTACGGTGACCAACTGGTTGTTTCTGGAGGGAAATTTCAAAATCGCAATGGGAGAAGCAGAAGGCTCACATTGATGACATCACAAGGCTGTGATTGGTTAAAGAGTTGTTGGTCCAGGACAGTCTTTAGAATGTTGGTCCAGGAACAACTCTTACTTGAACAAATCACGGTCACCCCTTTAAGGCAATGAGACTCCAGTCTGACCAGATGTTGTTACCTTTAAGGCAATGAGACTCCAGCCTGACCAGCTGTTGTTACCTTTAAGGCAATGAGACTCCAGTCTGACCAGATGTTGTTACTCGGGATCAGGGCTCGAATTACGTGGGAGCCAGAGGGAGCCGAGCTCCCATGAAAGCAACAAAGTCAAAAACCTGAGGGGGTCTCTCATATCTGAAGGTGTCTGGCATTGCAATTTAATCTTAAACAACCGCTCATTATCCATCCCTGTGCGATCTCTTACCATTAAAGACGTTAAATTAAAATATAGGCTACTACGGGACGTAGACCTACACTACGCTCTTGAACGCAGCATGACACTTCACCACCACACCACTAGACTATATGAGCAAACCGTATCGATTTGACAGCACTCGCAAATCTGAAGAAGTCACCCTGCTTTGATGTGAGTGTTTTGTCTATTTGCATAGGCGTTCATTGGGCTAGCCTACGTGGTTTGATACGTGCTGAAAAGTCCTGTTTGGTGTTGAACTTGCGATTCACCTATTCTATGTTGATTGACAAAGCCATAAATTATGGCCCATAATGCAGCCTACAATAATTGTGTTGTCTGATGATCTAGCTATCCTCTGCCATTCAGAGCTCCGGAAAGTTCCCAGCTATTTTGAAACACCTGTTAGCAATCTCTGATGTCGGAATATTCAATGGCTACCCGACAATATCTCAGTGCAAACTCCAAAATTGTTTGTCTATTAATTTTCCACGGTTCAACACATTAGCCTACTAGAACATAGTTTGGCTGGCTTTATTCATTTCTGCCAGTTAGTGCTTTTTCCCCTGTGTATAAGTTACACTACATGCATTATTGTGTTTGGCACTGAGGATAGCCTATCTGAGATGGTGGTCTGGTTTAAATGAGTTACGTTGTGAAATTGAGAATGGCACAGACTAAATCGTTTAGTCTATTTCTTTGTATTGTGAAATTGAAATTAGATATGGACTATTACAATCAATAATATGTTGAAATTAATTAAAAGTAATCAATTTCTATGAAAAATCTATGTCTGTTGTGTGCGTGTGTCAAGGTAAAGCCTAGGCCTACCGTGCGCATATACTGTACTGCGCAAAAG
>NW_027468620.1:35104839-35117339 GCF_046254945.1 Alosa pseudoharengus | reverse complement strand
TGTGTGTGGTGGTGTTAATGCTTGTTTACCGTGTGTGTGTGTGTGTGTGTGTGTGTGCGTGTGTGTAGATGGTGCCTACTCTGGGTGTGTGTGTGGTGGTGTTAATGCTTGTTTACCGTGTGTGTGTGTGTGTGTGTGTGTGTGCGTGTGTGTAGATGGTGCCTACTCTGGGTGTGTGTGTGGTGGTGTTAATGCTTGTTTACCGTGTGTGTGTGTGTGTGTGTGTGTGTGCGCGTGTGTGTAGATGGTGCCTACTCTGGGTGTGTGTGTGGTGGTGTTAATGCTTGTTTACCGTGTGTGTGTGTGTGTGTGTGTGTGTGTGTGTGTGTGCGTGTGTGTAGATGGTGCCTACTCTGGGCGCGTGTGCTGCAGTGCTGGCGCTGCAGGTGTGTGATCAGGTGAGTCTAGCAGGCTTCGGTTACGACTTGCAACATCCTGCCGCTCGCCTCCACTACTACGAGACGCTGCGCATGGGCGCCATGGAAACACAGGTGGTTCATGACGTAAGGGCGGAGACTCAATTCCTACGGCAAATGGTGAAAGCAGGCGTCATCAACGACCTCACTGGAGCAATCTGATTTGCTTACTGCCTCATACCAATATTATTATCAGAGATAATATTAACATGCAAGCACCCATCTTTCTCCCCCGCTCTTAAACACACACAAACATACACACTCAGACACAGAACTTCAGACACACACACACTCAGAATTGCACTCCAACACACACACATGGACAAACTTTGGGATCACCGTGGACAGGATTTTAAAAAAGTGGTTTATTAAAAGTGATTTATTAACAGGAAGTTGTGCCACATCAGGGAAACACACAGACTGTTTGCCAATGACAAAATGAGACTGAAAACAAAACACTTGTGTCCACTGTTATTTGCACATTTGTTAAATTACGTATGTGTGTGTGTGTGTGTGTGTGTTTTCATCTGGATCTGGATTGTGGTCATTAAAATATGCCAAAAAGCCACACTTTGTCTTAATTTTATGAATTAACATACAAAGAGAATGCACACCACACACACACACACACACACACACACACACACACACACACACACACACACACACACTCTGAGAGAACATACGCATGAGCACATACAACTACAGTGTATACATTGCATGGGACACATCCAGTGTCACTGACCAAATACTCCACATGGTGTGTGTGTGTCTCTAGAGGGATGCGGGAGGCAGGGATGAGAAATGGTTCAAAGAACGAAAACCGGAATAAAACCAATTTCACTTGTTCCGGAGTGAAAAACGCTATTTTCAATTTTAGAGAACCGGTTAATAACGGTATTTATCGTTCTGATTAACCTTTCTCTGAATATTATTCCATATACCTCCATAGGCTTGGAAAGTCACCTGCCCACAAAGTGTTCCCCAGACCCCTTATAGGATGAATTTAGTCACATTTTATGAATCACTGTCTCCCTGTATAATAGGCTACAGGCCTATTATGAGCTGATAAAAAGAATTTTCATGTAACACTATCTAAGTGTCTTTTCCAAGTATGTAGCCTATAGCAACGTCACCTATTATCAACCGTCCCGTATTTCCAACCTCTTATGTGTATGTGTCACTTAATATTAATTTCTATACAAACCAAGACGGCGGATTCCTAAAGAAACTCAAGAACCCACTCCATAAGTGTGTCTAAATTAGCTATGTACCAAAAAGTACATTTTATTGTGACTCGAAGAGCTGTAAACAGTGTCGTAAAGCTGCGTATACAAATCCACTTGGAGCTCCAGTGGAATTTTGATTTGCGACGAGAATTCCTTGGTCTAACCGTTGATGTGCCGTGAGAAAGGTTGGAAATAGGCACCCACCTGCCCAGCACTAAACTCCGAGAGTGGTAAACAAAATCGGATATTTCAGGCAGTAAAAGCCCCGGTAAGAACCAAACTAGATTTTGTTCAAATCTGCACACCTATGTCTACTGAAAAATGTAAGGTTCTTTTATCGAATGTTATTTTTAAGTATTAAAAAACATCGTTGTTTTAGAATTTTCGAACAAAATGGTCGGTAATTGGTGGTTTTATGATAAATAACTAAAACATTGTGTGAAATAACATATGCTACCAGAGACACTAGGAAAATATCTAGGCCTAGTGTCACGCAGTTGGTAGCACCACACATAGGCTAGGCTATTACAGGGCTTAAAGCAACAAAATGTTTTGTGCCTGAAGTTAGGCTATCACACATTTTTGAAGAATTGGCTTCTTTCAAATCTCACCCCATGCCTGAATTATGGCACAATGATTTTAACAGTTAGCCTTGATATCTACCATGCTTTGATATAAGCTTTAAGGCTGTTGGGCAGTAGTATTGTGCCACCGGCCATAAAATGAATTTGTAAAAGCAGTGTCTTTTTTAAAGGAACGTTATAAACTGTTCTTCTCTAACCGGTTACCATTTAAAGTAACATTATTAACTGTTATTCTCTAACCGGTTACCATTTAAAGGAACGTTTATTAACTTTTCTTCTCTAACTGCTTACCATTTAGAGGAACGTTATTAACTGTTCTTCTCTAACCGGTTACCATTTAAAGGAGCGTTATTAACTGTTCTTCTCTAACCGGTTACCATTTAAAGGAGCATTATTAACTGTTCTTCTCTAACCGGTTACCATTTAGAGGAACGACCTCGGAACACTGGAACAGGAACGAGAACAAACCGAAAAAAAGCCATTCTGTTTTCAGTCCCTGGTGTGTGTGTGTGTGTGTATCTACAGCAGGGAAATGTGGAAGGGTGTGTGTGTGTGCTTCTAGAGCAGGGGAATGCGGGAGGGCTCCCAGAGCTTGCGGGCCAACTGGCTACAGTGTTGGAGCACATAGTCGCTGGGGATGACGCCCAGATGGACAGTCAGCAGCTCATAGCACTTCACCACCTCACTGGAGTGGGTCTTGCTGTAGTAGCGCAGCAGCTTCCTGCAGGGGGCAACAGAGAGCCACAGCACTGTCAGCAGCAGCATTATGTAAATTATAGTAATCCCATGATATTCTCACTTGTAGCAATCCCATGTTAGTCCCACCTGTAGTAACATTATAGTAATCCCATGATATTCTTGCCTGTGGTAATCCCATGTTAATCTCACCTGTAGTAATCCCAGGCCAGCATTCCTATGGGGGCGGAATCATCAGGCAGGCTTGGGATGTCCACCACCTCCAGCTTATAACCCTGCAGGAGCACAGTTGTGTCACGTGCACATCCGTTTGTGTGTGTGTGTGTGCATGTGTGTTAGAGCTTAAATCAAAAACCAAAAAATCAAGCCCGACCCAACCCGAGCCCGTGCATGTTGTGCCCGAGACAGACACATTAACTGTAATTATGAGCCCGAGCCTGATTTAAACCTGACATTTTTTAAATACGTGGGCCATTATAACTGACGTTCTCAACTACAATTCCGAGTTGTTTGAGCTACAATAATATGTTTAGAATTATCTTAATGAATAATGCAACGGAGGACGAAGCATGTAAACTATGTTTGTTTATTCAGAATGGAATGGATCGCAAATAAATCCGAATGAAGAAACTAAGGCCTAAGCCACTTACAACGTAAAATTATGTCCCTGCAGCAAAACTCAACGCATTTCTCTGTGAGGGCTTGCCTCGCTCTCAGGTGTATGCTTGGAGAAGTGACAAAAGAGGACATTGAAGGCTGACTATCATTATTTCTGCCATGGCAAGCCTGCTTCATGTGTCTATTCATCTCAAAGTTAATCTTTGCTGTCATAGGCGAACATGGTGCACACTTAATGCACGCGACAAAGCATACCTGATGCATACCTCCGACTTTCCTCCAAACTTGCTCAGTTATTTGTCCTGTTTTTATTTATTTCTTTACATCTTCAAGCTTCACGTTGCACTTAAGCTACACAATACAGCACAGCAGGCCCGGTGTGATGCGTGCGAGTGGAGAAGCTGCGCATGACACGTGTTGCGCAGATGACTTTGTAACTTTGTACCTAACTTGTCTAACTGTACACATTTGTTACTTAGGCCTACTTTGCTAAATATATATAATATCTGTGACTATGGCATAGCTCCCCACCCAAGTAGGCTAATGATTAAAAAAAAAAAAAAAACCCACAAATGCTTGATCAAGGACCTGGCTGGCCCGGCCCGAGGATAGTGACTGGAAATATCGGCCCGACCTGGACCGCAGGCGTAGCCTGGTCTTAGGGTGTTAAGGCAGTCATTCGGTGCGGAGTTTAGGGTGTTAAGTCATTCGGTGCGGAGTTTAGGGTGTTAAGTCATTCGGTGCGGAGTTTAGGGTGTTAAGGCAGTCATTCGGTGCGGAGTTTAGGGAGTTAAGGCAGTCATTCGGTGCAGAGTTTAGGGTGTTAAGGCAGTCATTCGGTGCGGAGTTTAGGGTGTTAAGGCAGTCATTCGGTGCAGAGTTTAGGGTGTTAAGGCAGTCATTCGGTGCGGAGTTTAGGGTGTTAAGGCAGTCATTCGGTGCAGAGTTTTTGTGACTTTTTGACAACCCTTTGCGCCTCACATTTTCACCACTTCTGATTTAATAAATTGTGAATTGTTGAAACTCCCCATCCCCCCATTCTTGTGATCCTCTCACCATGTGAATGTGTGAGTGTGTACGTTGTGTGTCTGCGTGTGTGTGTGTGAGTGTGCACGTTGTGTGTTGCGTGTGTGTGCATAGCTTACCGTCTCATTCTCAAACCAGAGGAAGTAGCAGAAGTAGTAATCTCCATCCCGTTGTGTGACAGTGGTGTAGCCTTTCTGCAGGTAGCGTCGCGCCGTGCCAACTAGACTCCACACCTACACACAAACACACACAGGCCTTTGCCTTCATTGGCTACACTACTATCAGAAACTTCACACTCTGATGAAGTATGAAGACTTTGATCCCCAAACTGCTGGCTGGTACTGCTTCGGCTACTATGCCAAATCGGTTATGTTAGGTAGCTGCCATTAGCCAAATTTGCTAAGATTAGCAATTATATTGGGCTGCTAGTTATGCTAGGTAGCTGCCATTAGCCAAATTAGCTAACAACTGTTGGTTTTAGCTGCTAGTTACCCTAGATAGATGCCATTAGCCAAATTAGCTAACAACTGTTGGTTTTAGGGACTGTACGATATTTAGCGCGGGGGGGGGGGGGTTGGTAGTTTGGGGTGCGGTCGCCAGACGATCGGGTTAAAAATGTTCAAATTTTTTTTTCCAGGGGCCTCCCCCCGGCTCAAAAAAAATCTCCTAGGCCCTCTCCCCTACGTGAATCCAATAAAACTGGTCGAAAAATGACGTTTACAAGGTTAAAACGGCCAGCAAATGTCATAAGCACACATACTGTACACACACACGGGTAGGCTACACCACCAGTGTTGCGCGGGTTTGGTCACAAGCGGCCTGCGGTCACCCGATATTTTAATCAACCCGACCGCAACTCGGACCGCAAATATTAATTAGGACAAAATTATACCCGACCCGCGATCCGACCCGCTTATTTACAAAATGTGTGCTTTTGGTTATAGCCTGCATGCAGTGTGACAGTAGTCCATTTCTGTAAAACAAACTTATTTGTTATAACAAATTTATTTGCGAAACTTTATGCAGTAGAACTACACGCAGTAGGCATGCAGGACATAATGTTTGCGCAGGAGAGAGAATGAGAATAAGAGCGCAAGCACGCTCGCAACCACCAAGGATTAGAACACTAGGATAAGATTTGGCCATGGACATACATCTTTCTTTCGAAACCGAAATGGTGAGGCAAGGTAGGCAAGAGAGATAGGCCTACATTGCTGGTCAAAACGTTAGCGTAAGAACTGGTTTAAAATGCTGAATGAAGCACTATGCTTTACTAAAGCACATCCACTGTTTAAAGTCACAAACACAACGAACTAAGGTAACTTTTATGCATGCGCAAACCTATACATACCGGTAGATATGGCTGTGTAGTCTGTGCCATAACATTTATTCCTGCAGGCTGCCCGTTTCGGCTGTCATACTTTTAAATGGCTTCGCAAGAAGTAGGCCTACATAGACCATAACTTGTAGCCTACTACTGTCATCTTCTTTAAGAACTTTTCCCAATATTTCCCATAGCCTATATCGCTTTTCCTGAAGGGGTGTCTTTATTATTTTAACTCGCATCTTCAGCTTCTTTACTGTTGACTACTGTATTGATGCTTTACTGTATTGATGCTAGCCTTCTCGTGATATTTTAAGTAGGCCTATTTGTAGAAAATATATATTTAATTAATTTTAACTGACCCGCCCGCAAATGACCCGAATATCATTAAAATATTTTGTTTATGACTCATAACCGCGGGTGACCTGCAAGCTTACGAGGGGGGTTGTGGGAGATTCAGGTAGGGTTGCGACTTTTTGGACTCGCCCACTCTGTCAAAGAGACGTGAATCATGTTTTGGCCTACAAACCTTTTAAAATATCGAAAACGGTCAGAGAAAAAAAATATCATGGATCAGGAAAAAAATAATTTTCCTCGGCCCTCCCCCCAGGCCAAAAATTTTCTCCTGGGCCTTCCCCTAAGGCTTAAAAAATTCTCTTAGGCCCTCCCCCCCGGTAAATATCGTACAGTCCCTTAGCTGCTAGTTATACTAGGTAGCTGCCGTTAGCCAAATTAGCTAACAACTGTTGGATTCAGCTGCTAGTAATGCTAGGTGGTTGCCGAGTACAACACTCATGTTATATAGTTATAGGCCTACACTCCAAAGTGGACAGGACACAGGACACCCCTGGTCATGACTGTGACGAAATCCATGAGGGGTTTATTGTGGTGAGATTGTCTTTGTCTCTCTCTCTCGCACACACACACACACACACATACACACACACATACACAAACACACACACACACACACTCACACAAACACACACACACACACTCTCTCACACACAGCCAAACACACCTTGCTCTTGATGTAGTGTGCCAGCGGTCCCTTGCCCAGCTCTGAGCTGGCACGCTCGCTCATGTTGAGTGACGGAGCGATCATCTGACCCACGGCCCGGTCCACGTAGATGAAGTGGATCAGACCAGGGAACTCCTCAAGGTAGGTGACACACACGTTAAGGACACACACACTACATACTGTATATCAGACCAGGGAACTCCTCAAGGTAGGTGACACACACGTTAAGGACACACACACTACATACTGTATATCAGACCAGGGAACTCCTCAAGGTAGGTGACACACACGTTAAGGACACACACACACACACACAAGGTAGGTGACACACACGTTAAGGACACAAACACACCAGCGAACTCCTCAAGGTAGGTGACACACGTTAAGGACACACACAATACATACTGTATATCAGACCAGGGAACTCCTCAAGGTAGGTGACACACACGTTAAGAACACACACACACTACATATTCTTGTAAAATGTATCAGATTCACCCCACACACAAACATGGAGGAGAATGCTCTTTCTTTCTTTCTCACACACACACACACACACTCAATAGTGCTGGTAAGGATATGACACCATGGTTATGTTTCTCTTGCTTTTGACCAGTAGGAACTCCTTCCAGTCCATCAGCTTGTCTCTGAGGAAGAGGAGGAGAATGAAAAGCCATGGATGTGTGTGTGCGTGCATGCATGTGTGTGTGTGTGTACGTACTGCACCATAATGAGACCTCTGTCTCTGGGGGAGAGTCTCTGGGTGCTGTGTGTGTGTGTGTGTGTGTGTATAGTGAGGGCTATGTGTGTGTATGTATATAGTGAGGGCTCGGTCCTGGAAACTGGGGGAGAGTCTGTGGGTGCTGTGTGTGTGTACATACTGCACCATAGTGAGGGCTCGGTCCTGTAAACTGGGGGAGAGTCGCTGGGTCCTGCAGCCCTCGGACAGAAAACACTGTCTGAAGACCCCACACAGCTGGGTCCGTAGCTTCTTACAGGAGGACACCAACCTACAACACACACACACACACACACAAAGTACTGTTGGGCACCAACTTACAACTAAGTGGGAACATTCGGCATCAAACAATGAATCCAAAGTGGATGTGAATAATGTCTGATTTCCTACGATCTCCCACATGCAGTAGGCCTAATGTGCGACCTTTAACTGTTGACATTTATATACCGTACATACAAAATAAAAAAAATTTAGCCTCGTTATTATTATTATTATAAGTGGATGTTATTTTGACAACATAGGTAGCATTTTGACCATTTTGTTCATAAGAGTGAAACAGGAGCTTTTCATTCAGATGGCGCTGAGATAATGATTTGCATTTATCATGACTAAGCATTTAGAGTGAGTTACACGTTTCCAGAAATGCACTTACTGTTGTGCAAACGTTAATGATGATTTAAGAAATGCACCAAAGCGACTGGGGAAAAACTGTAAAATGTGCATCTCCACAGCAGAAATGGACATACTTACAGCCTGGTACTGTAAAATGGGCATCTCCACAGCAGAAATGGACATACTTACAGCCTGGTACAAAATATGGTTTTGGGCTCTAAAAGTCCTTTCCCCGTTCATGACCACAGTTCATACCGATTCGGTACGATTCGATGCGTTGCGATTCAATGCAATTCGATGCAGTTCAAGAATGGAAAGCATTCTGAAAGATTTTTTATAATTTGCTCAAGGTGCACATTCATTTTATATTATCAATTATCATGGTCATGGTTGTCAATTAGGCAACAAAATGTGTGAATATGATTATCTAAACTGAGGTTTGTTTCATATACTGTATTGAAATTAAAAAAGAATAGTCTACATTTCAGTCAAGCACAGCAGCCAAATACAACATAAAAATACATTTTTATAGACTTTAGGTTATAGTTATATTTGATTGTTTTCATGGAGCTGTAGCCTTGTTGAGGTAAGACAATACCGAAATAAAATAAAACAGTGCTTAAGACACTCTTGGCCTTTTCTCATATAGGCCTAGCCTACCCTACAAGAATAAAATAGGCCTACAAATCAATGAACTCTCTGGGCTTATTTTGTTCCAACAGTAGACCTAATGCAGAAACCTAAAATGCCACAAGTCTGAGTGAATATGAACAAAATCATTGGCTAATAATTTATGCATCGTTTTAGCAGCAAGGGCCAAATTATTATTTAACATTAAGGAAATCCCTTCATCAAAGGTAAGGCTACTCTACAGACTATCGTTGCTGTTTAGGAATGCTATAAGTGCTTAATTTCGCGCTGGATTTCGAAAGACAAAAGCCGACCGAGTGCAAGTTGTCACATGGTTAAGTTGCAATAGATGTATGGGTAATGAGGTCATTTGACAACTTTGGGCAATGAATGTAACCAAAAACGAACTGCATTACCCACAATTCCGTGGAACGTATAGTTTCAAAACGGAAGTTTTTTTTTTCGGAAGTGGGATGAACGCGCTGCTTGGAACATAAATGAGTCTGAGCGAGCAGAAAAGGTTGTGCACCGATTTATAACAAGTAAATCGATATAACGACCGGTTCATTTCAGTTTTTTTCCGATACGGGGCTTCACGTATCGATGTAGCCGTATCTTACACGTTAAAAACGGATACCGATACATATCGGTTAATCTTTACACCCCTAGTAGGTAGGATTGGTGTGTAGGTAGCATTGGTGTGTAGGTAGCATTAGCATTGGTGTGTAGGTAGCTAGGTAGCATTGGTGTGTAGGTAGCATTAGGATTGGTGTGTAGGTAGCATGTAGCATTGGTGTGTAGGTAGTGTTGGTTTGGTGTGTAGGTAGCATTGGTGTGTAGGTAGCATGTAACATTGGTGTGTAAGTAACATTGGTATGTAGGTAGCATGTAGCATTGGTGTGTAGGTAGCATTAGTTTGGTGTGTAGGTAGCATTGGTGTGTAGGTAGCATGTAGCATTGGTGTGTAGGTAGCATTGGTGTGTAGGTAACATTTGTGTGTAGGTAGCATTAGCATTGGTGTGTAGGTAGCATTGGTTTGGCTTTTTATTGCTTAGATTTTTTAGTTAGCGAGAAATAAACGCTGCACTATCCAATAATACCGTCACTATAACAACAGCATCTGATTTGAGTGTGTCTGTCAGCTACTTACTCACACTAATACTCGCACACATACACAGACCAAAGTGTATACACACACAAACAAACACACACGCACACACATTCTCTCTCTTTCACATACACTCACACACACACACACTCTCTCTCTCTCTCTCACTCACACACATACACACACACACAAACACACACATTCTCTCTCTCTCAAACATACACTCACTCTCACACACACACACACACACACACACATTCTCTCTCTCTCTCTCTCTCTCTCACACATACACTCACTCACACACACACACACACACACACTCTATACTCACTCTCTACTGAGTCCAGGTCCTCCCCTGCTAAAGGCTCGGTTCTTAAACTCTACCCAAGCATTCTGCAGTAGTGATGTCTGTCAGAGACGAGACAAGACAAGAAGAGAGTTTTACTCCAACACACACACACAAAGGCTAAACAATCACATACACACATACACACTAAACATTCTAACACACTAGGGCTGCAGCTATCGATTCTTTTTGTAATCGATTAATCTAGCACTTTATCGATCGATTAATCGATAAACAAATAATGCATAACGAAAATTACATGGCTGTAAAATGATTAAGCAATTGGCACAGCGGTATTTATTCTAACTCCAACATTTGGCTCCAAAACTAAGCCCATTTATTGCAATTTACCCATTTAGTGTTTATAAGTGCCAGTGCCAACAATTAAACAATGTTCAAAATGCTCTCTGTAAAATTGCAGCCTCTTGTGCATGACTTAGCTGGGCGAACAAAGCTGTCCATACTATGTTGTGAAGTGCTGGGAGGGAGAAGATTAAGCAATTTAATGTATTAATATGCACAACGTCATGCTGTAATCTAGACCTGACATCAAAGTAAATATCTGTTTTATGTAGATTTCTACACCTGCAGCATTTACCATTAGGCTACTAACAAATAATTTTACCATTTTCCAGGCTATTAAAAAATAATTTCTGGGGTGAGCCTATTTGCCATGGTAACCTAGCAACCTGTGTGTGTGTGTGTGTGTGTGCAGAAGATGAGGGTGCATGCATGTGTGTATAAGAAGGGGTTCTTTTTTAGGCATACTGTCTTGCAATTAAACGTGAATACATTTACTACTTAAAAACATCAAAGCTAAACATTATATCACGACATCGCTACAAATACAGTATGTGATTAAAATCAGCCAACATCAATGTAGGCTATAGGCTACGTAGATAGATGATAGATAGGCTAGATAGATAGCCTACTTTATTGACGCTTGGTGAAACAGCATGGAGTGGATGTTTTCGGCTCAGATGCTTGTTCTTTTCCTTTTTGAGTATGTAATGATCCCAAAACTTCTCTGCCATTTCTCCGCCATCGCGCCAGCTAAATTCAGAATGTATCATGATTCACGCGCTAGTGGTGTGCTTCCTGAACAACGGTCCGTGTGGAACAATCAGATCCCTGCGCGTATAGTGCACGTCATAGGAATTTAACGAGGAGTAATTTTTGTAATTGAGTTATTCGAGTAACTCGATGAATCGTTTCAGCCCTATAACACACACACAGGCAATCACACACACATACACAGTAAACAAACATAGACTAAAAAAATATCAAACACACACACACACACACACACAGATACACACACACTACACAACCACACACATACACACACACACACACACACACACACACACCTATCGTGCATACACTCTGCCATTTCTCAGAGGCCAACCTGAATCTCACTGTTGCCTAGCGCCTTGATGAACTTGTCCATCTTGCTGCGGAGCTCCTGGATGGGGGCGTGGCCTCGTAGTGGCACCGGGCCCTCCTTGCTGTCACTCAGCCTCTTCTCCAGCTTAGTGACCGTTTCCAGGAAGTGGTAGATGGACATGGCCATGTGACTGCTGGGAATCTGCCACGGGTCACACACACACACACACACACACACCACACACGCACACACCGCACACACACACACACACACACACCGCACACCGCACCACACCACACCGCACACACCACACACAGAAAAAAGGGCATTAAAACTCGCTCTGCCTGTTTAAGATGTTCTCAAATGACAGAAATAGCATCAGTTTGGGAAGAAAGAACCATTTTGATGTCAGTGTGCATGTGTGTATGTCTCTGTGTGTGTGTGTGCGTCTCTCTCGCTCTCGCTCTCTCTCTCTGTGTGTGTCTGTGTGTGTCTGTGTGGGTTCGTGTGTGTGTGTGTAGGTGTGGGTGCGTGTGTGTGTGTGTGTAGGTGCGTGTGTGTGTGCACATACATGTGTGTGTGTGTGTGTGTGTGTGTGTGTGTAGGTGTGGGTGCGTGTGTGTGTGTGTGTGTGTGTGTGTAGGTGTGAGTGTGTGTGTGTGTTTGTGTGTGTGTGTAGGTGCGTGTGTGTGTGCATGTACATGTGTGTGTGTGTGTGTGTGTGTGTGTGTGTGTGTGTGTGTGTGTGTGTGTAGGTGTGGGTG
>NW_027468620.1:35082339-35102339 GCF_046254945.1 Alosa pseudoharengus | reverse complement strand
CACTTGGTAGCTGCTATACACACAGGTGTGTGTGTGTGTGGGTGTTACCTGCTTGATTGTCTGTGGGAGACGGCTCAGGTGTGTAAAAGAGCTCTGAACCAACCGTGGTGTCATGCTGAACATGCTAAAAACACACACGCACACACAAAACATGTCTCCATGACTACTCCTGATGTAAATGAATCATAACATTCTGGTAAAATGCACAGTGTGTGTGTGTGTGTGTGTCTTACCTCAGTGCTGGCATCCTCCATCTCTGCATTGCTGGAGTGGATGTGGTATATGTGTGTGTATGTGTAAGTGTGTGTGTATAGTGAGTGTGTGTGTGTGTGTGTGTGTGTATGTGTGTGTGTATAGTGTGTGTGTGTGTTACCTCAGGGCTGGTCTCATCTATCTCGGGGTTGCTGGGGTGTGAATGTTGCACCATCACCATCAGTGTGAGCAGATCAGATGCGCTCAGGGTGCTGGCATTACGACTGCAGGGACACAAACAACAATAATCAACACCTGTGTTTGTGTGTGTGTGTGTGTGTGTGTGTGTACCTGGAGTAGAAGGCCAGTAGTTTGGTGTGTACTAGGATGAAGGCGTGTGTGTGTGTGTGTGTGTGTGTGTGTGTGTGTGTGTGTGTGTACCTGGAGTAGAAGGCCAGTAGTTTGGTGTGTACTAGGATGAAGGCGTGTGTGTGTGTGTGTGTGTGTGTGTGTGTGTGTGTGTGTGTGTACCTGGAGTCTGGAGTAGAAGGCCAGTAGTTTGGTGTGTACTAGGATGAAGGCGTGTGTGTGTGTGTGTGTGTGTGTGTGTGTGTGTGTGTGTGTGTGTTTACCTGGAGTAGAAGGCCAGTAGTTTGGTGTGTACTAGGATGAAGGCGTGCTGCACCTCCTCTCCTGCTCTCTCAGAACTGGAGTTCAGCTGCTGCACCAGACGGCGCTCCAGAAACTCTATACACTGCTCACACAGCGTGGGGTGAATCAGCCTCTCCACAGCCTACACACACACACACACATACACACACACACACACACACACACACAGATCAACACACACACACACATACACATACACACACACACACACACACACACACAGATCAACACACACACACACACACACACACACACACACACACACACACACACACACACACACACACACAGAGATCAACACACACACACACACACACACACACACACAGATCAACACACACACACACACACACAGATAGAAACACACAACCGGACACACACAGTCATTCTGTGAACATCAGTGTGTGTGTGTGTGTGTGTGTGTACCTCCACCAGGAAGCTCTGGTCCTGTTCTCTCAGTCGGCTGTAGGTCTCCAGTAGACCCTGTAGGCGGAGCCAGAGAACTCTCCTCTGCTCAGTGTCCTGAGGACGCAGCCTAACACACACACACACATGCATAACTGCTGACACTAATGATGCACACATACTCTCAGGCTCACACACACACACACGCACACACACAAACCACTGTCTGACCTTCATGATGCAAGGATACTCCCAGGTTCAAACACACACACACACACACACACACACACACACACACACACACACAGAGTGAGCTGAGCGGCTGTCATACTCACTCCTTCCTAAGGAGGGCGCTGCTGAGTGTGACCATCCCAAACAGCACGTCTGTGAACTTCTTCATCACGTAGATCTTCCTCTTCAGGTCATCCTCACTCTCCTCTCCATCTCCGTTCACAGCAATGTACAGGCACTCCTCAAACTACAGCACGTGCGCACACACACACACACACACACATTTTATGAGCTGTAAGGAGCATAGGTGAAAGGATGTGTGGAAATATGCCTCTTTTTCAGCAAAGAAATGTTCTATAAATCCTGATGTTTGCGGTGAAATATGTGCACGCACAGTTCACCCCATGTACGTGTGCGTAGCAGCCTTTATAAACCTGGTGTAGCACATATAGTCCATGTACGTGTGCGTAGCAGCCTTTATAAACCTGGTGTAGCACATATAGTCCATGTACGTGTGCGTAGCAGCCTTTATAAACCTGGTGTAGCACATATAGTCCATGAGCCACAGGGGGTCGTCACTACCACTTGGGGGGGCAAATTCTCACTATATTTTTCTGAAAGCTACATATCTCTGGAGTATAAAATGGTATGATAGCAAGTTGGATCTTGTAGCTTTGTGGCTGTACAGGCCTTCAAAGTTGACCTCTGATTTGAAAAAAAAGGAAATTCCGCCTATTGGCTTTTTTTGTTAAAAAACACTCATAAGAGCCCAGAAAATAATCCAAATCTTATTATTACTGATGCATATGTGGTGTTTGATGTTGGCATACATATTTTGACTCATTATGTGATTTTGCTCTTCATTTTGGTTGATAAAATTCAAGATTTATGTGCAAAAAAAGCTACGTTTTCAGAGCAACATGTTGACATGATCATTACTATTCTACCTTTCTTACTTTCAATTGTGAGTTGAAATGAATGTTAAATGATGACATACATAGGTCTGCAGTACAAATGTTTTTTTAAATTGTATAGCTGAAACGAGTACAAAGGATCTTTAATCTCTTCATTGAATTCATCATTGTCAGAACAGGAGCACAGAGGATGCCATCTCTATGGCACTTCACTCTGCTGAGCCCTCTCCTATACTCACACTTCACCTACGACTGCACACCTGTACATGGCTCTTACACCATTGTCAAGTTTGCAGATGACACTATGATGATTGGGCTCATCAGCAACAACGATCAGAGACGGCCTACAGGGAGGAGGTCCAGCACCTAACATCGTGGTGCACTGATAACAACCTGGCTCTCAACACCAAGAAGACCATAGAGCTCATTGTGGACTTCAGGAAGTCTAAAGCTAGCACACACACACCCATTCTCATCAACAGGACTGAGGTGGAGCGTGTCACCAGCTTCAAGTTTCTGGGTGTCCACATCTCTGAGGACCTCTCTTGGACCCTCAACACCTCTACCCTGATCAAAAAGGCTCTCCGAGTTCCGCTGTTGTTAGCGCCGGGATTAGTGTGTTCACTGTGTGCGGAGTGTGTTTCACTAAGCGCTTTCAGATATAACCTCCGGAGTACATGCGGAGGTTTGTCAAACGGAGGTCCTACCCTTCGGATGATTCAGATATGATGCTAACCTGCGGACCTAATACTGACCTTATACGGACGTATGTGTGAACGACATACACGCACATTACAGAATCTCCGTGTGGTTGTCGAGCGAGGGGTGGGGGCTTAGAGTTCACAAGATGTGAGATATATGACGCAGAATATATGCGGCCGCTGCCTGTCACAGCTGCTATTTGTTTACAAAGTGTAGCCTATGCATAGGCTAAAGAAGAGAAATCTATTGTGCTTAGGCTAATACTTGAAGTAGGATAGTCACGTAAGTGCGCACATACAGTATTTGTATGTGTGCTTCGAGTAAACACATTTATCTGTTTTCAACGTTATGTGCCAGAATCTGGTTTGCGTTGGAGAGAGAGAGCATGCACACACTTTATGGTATGGTAGGCTACCAGCCAATTCAGTAGGCTAACTCAAGACTTCAAGGCCATCATACAACGTTTTTAAGCAACAAACAAAATACTACATAACAGTGAAGTTTTTTCATGATTTATTTTTTTCCAAAAGCATAGGCCTACTTTCCCCATGCAGGCGCGCGCGGGAACATATTTTTGACCATGGGTGCTGAATAACAAAATAATGGATGTCCAACGATTTCTCCCCTAGCATGATATGATATGAATTTAGACAGCTACGCCATTTCAACGCGGTGTATGAGTAGGCCTAAGAGCGAGAAGTTTTATAATGCCCTTGCCACTCCAACTCATCAATAAAAACTGCGTGCACACACACCAGACCAGCACTTGACTTTACATCATTAAACTATTTCAGTAGCCTATATTGCTTTTCTGATTGTCAAAACCACACCTAACTTATGGCGTCTCCACTCCACAGCAAAAGTGTCCTAACCACGTTACAGCTGTTTCTATCTGAGCGACTCCAATAGTGAAAGGATTTCAGTGTCATATTTCGGTGGCACTAGCTAAGCTGTCGTGGAACTCGAGATGACATGTCTACTGATAGGCAACAGGTCTCACCAACACGAAATTCTAATTGCAAAAGATGCATCCTACCTCTGTTGTACTGTAGTTATTCGAAATTGGGCTTTTCACAATCCAACGATATATCCAAAGTGCGAACTAGTTGGTGATGGTTTATGAAAACTGCCAGTATGCATGCTACACGGAGTTCTGACAGGGCTGTGCATGGCCTAATAAGCAGGCAAGATATAACCCACGATCGCCATGGTTTCGTTGTCAATTCGTGTTTGTGGTAATAATGACAGCAACAATAAAACCATCTGTATCTTACGATCTTCATCATTCTTGACAGATCACCAGCCTCCTCTGGATGGTCATATGCATAATTAGACTATAGCCTACCTTTAGTTTTCATTTAATTTTAAACACGAATCTACTGTCTTTACTGCCGGGAGAGAAAAAAATCCTGTAGGCCTATTCTTTTCTGTAGCCTAATTCTGCCTAAGGCTATCAATGAACAGAAAACCGTGTTTACTAACAATTTATTAAATACTCCTGTTATTGTCGTCAACGACGTCGCTGTAGGCTACTGCCTTTTCAGCGCCTTCTGCTTATGATGATTCAGTCTTTTGAATTCGTTTGGCCTTGCCATGCAGTTGTAGGCTACAACGTGCCATTCCCTTCATGTGTTTTATCAAAATATTGTATGCCCTCATGGACAGTAGCTCCGTGATGTCTGCATCTTTCCATGTCGGAGATTTTCTGGACAGCACTATGCCACTCCATCATAACACTGGCATTTAAGTCAGATTTAACCACATGGACGCACGAAAGAAACGTCACCAACACGCCCTCTCACTAGGTGTGAATTTTAACCGCATGTTCTACGCCTCGTTCAGACACAGCACATTTACATAATGTCCGGAGGAAATACTAGGTCGGGGGTAGTATAAACACCGGGTGAATTCGGACTTCCATATGACCGGTTATGTCGTTCAGATATACGGCCCCACCGTTTAACATCGGCAGAACCTCCGGTCTTACACGTATGTCTGAAAGCGCTTACTAATTCACGGATTGGGATAAATGCAGAGACCAATCTTCACGGGATCAAAAGAGTATATATACTTATACTTATACTTTAATTTATGCTACTCTAAACCACCTTCTGCAAAACAACTGTATACTACTGTCTACACTGCACTATATTTCTTGTCCTGTCTATGCACCACCTGCCTATACTGTGTTCATCACATTGCACTTTTCTGCTTTTTTGCACTTCTGGTTAGACGCAAACTGCATTTCGTTGTCTCTGTACTTGTTCTCTGCACAATGAGAATAAAGTTAAGTCTAATCTAATTTAATCTAAAAAATTATCTGCCTCTGCTTTGCCTCTTTACGGATCATGCTATGAATAGCAGTAGCAATGTCTGCAAAAGTTGAGACATTGTTATTGACCTTCTGGACCAGAGACATTCCATCAATGATTGTTGCTGTATTATATTCATCTGGAAGATTATCTGATAGTGATGCAAGTTTCTGCAAATGCTTTGCAAGTGCTGCTTTAGAGGTTTTCCTTGGGGTCCCCTCAGGTGTCGCCAATGACCATGGTTAAGGTCCAAGAGGGTGACAAAAGACTTCTCTCATGTCCAATCTTTAACATGTGCCTGTGTTTTCTTTTTTGACTCATGCTCGTAAATGTCTTTACATTTTGCTTTGTCAATGTATCATGGAATTTGTGCTTAGGTGTATCTGACTCCAGCCTCTATGTCTTGAACTTGCATCTTTGCCTGTAGTATGAGCCTGAATCAGATCATCCCTAACCTCTTGTGTTGCTTTGCCTGCTGTAGATATGCAAATTAACTCATGTTCCTCTGAAAATGTATTGATCCAATTTCAGTTTCTCATCAGATCTAACTGTGTAGAATTTTGAAAACTGTTGTAAATGTCAGTAGATCATGTCTTGGAAATGAGTTATTATTTCTTTTCAATGAAAATGATTTTAACATCAGATGAAAGACAATTTTAAGTATGTTAATAATGATAATAATAATAATTATACATAATGATAACAATGTGTAAAGTATAAATATTTTCACCAACCAGTTCATCTACATCTCATTGCCGCATTACTAGTCAAAAGTACAACAGAAATGTATAATGTAGATCATTTTAGCACCTGTGATGCAATTACCGTAATTTCCCCACTATTAGCTGCAGCTTATACATTGATTTTGCAAAATTTCTTCAGCTATGAGGTTAATACACGGGGGCAGTTAATATGGTATGGTTTTGTTTCTTTTAACTTGCATAAAACACTGTCCTGCGGCTTATACACAATACGGCTAATACACAGGAAATTACTGTACTTCATGTGCCCTGGACATTATGAAATTATAATATTTATGTTAAGCTGGGTACACTCCTAAGCTACACTCCTAACACTAAACTAAGCTGACTCCCCCTCACTTTCAACATTCAAATCCCGTTTAAAAACATACCCCTTCTCGCAAGCCTACGACCTCCCCCACCCACAACCATAACCTGTGCCTGTTATTGCTCATGCCTTGTCCTCGATGTCTGTATATTATTATTCATTCCTCATTCCATTACTGCTCTTGTCCTCGATGTCTGTATTATTATTATTCATTCCTCATTCCATTACTGCTCTTGTCCTCGATGTCTGTATTATTATTATTCATTCCTCATTCCATTACTGCTCTTGTCCTCGATGTCTGTATTATTATTATTCATTCCTCATTCCATTACTGCTCTTGTCGTTGATGTTTGTACCATTATGATTTGCTTTTTAATCGTTAATTCATTGCTGCTCTCGTGTGTGTGTGTGTGTCTGTGTGTTTCTCTGCGTGTGTGTGTGTATGTGTATGTATGTGGTACTGTTGTCCTTCTCTGTTTCCCAATTCTGTAAGTGACTTTGGGTCTTTGAAAAGCGCTACACAAATAAAATGAATTATTATTATTATTATTACATGTGGTGATGTCAACAATTTTCATATGGTATTCCTTGAATGTAAAGGTAATCATGATGTTTTGATCTCTTGGATTATCTCTTATCTTATGGGTAGTTTCAATAAAATACTAATTTACTGAATTTTGGGGGGTGTTTCCGAATAGTAGGCTACATTTTACATAGTAAATAGCATAGGCCCCAGCTGTGGCGCAACTGGCTGGGGCACCTGCACCGTACGCCGGCGACCCGGGTTCGATTCCCGCCCCGTGGTCCTTTCCGGATCCCACCCCGATTCTCTCTCCCACTCACTTCCTGTCATTCTCCACTATCCTGTCGCATTAAAGGCATAAAAACCCAAAAAAAAAAAAAAAAAAAAAAAAAAATAGTAAATAGCATAGCAATGCAGACCTATGTAATCATTTGTATTTCAAGTCTCTGCTGGGAGGTAGGAAGGAAATAAGAAATACATTGATTAATGAGGTAGTGGGCATTTCAACACGTTGTGTCTCTGAAAACGTAGATTTTCACATTATTACACATAAATCTTGCATTTTAGCAACAAAAATGAAGGGCAAAATCACATAATGATTCAAAATATGTATGCCAACATCTAACACCACATACTGTATGCATCAGTAAAATGAGGTGTGGATTATTTTCTGGGCTCTTATGAGTGGTTTAACAAAAAAAAAAAACAATAGGCGGAATTTCCTTTTTTTCAAATCAGAGGTTAACTTTGAAGGCCTGTACAGCCACAAAGCTACAAGATCCAACTTGCTATCATCCCATTTTATATTATATAGCTTTCAGAAAAATATAGTGAGAATTTGCCCGGTGTTACGACTACGACGATATATTTTTGAAAACGATATGTAGTTGAGACAATATCGTAATACCGGTATTATGTCAAATAATGGGCCATTTTATCAAAGCCACTTGCTCTTTTCTTTGTTCAGACCATTCAGATAGCCGCAGCTCTGCTCAACTGCGCCCCTTGCGTGTGCACGTTCTCCCTCGCATCACTACAAACTTTCAAACATGACGGACACACTGAGTCAGATTTTGTTTACCTTGATCAGAGGTTGGTGCTGATGCCTATTCCTTCTGCACATCAACGGCTAGACCGAGAATTCTCGTTGTGAAATCAAAATTCCACTGGAGCTCCAAGCGATTTTATACACGCAGATTTAAGTTACAACACTGTTTAGCAGCTACAGCTCTTCGACTCACGGTAAAATGTCATTTTGGTACATAGCCTAGCTAATTTAAATACACTGATGAATGCTGGCGTTTAGCGATATACAGTAGCAGATCTAAAGTCTAAAGTGATTTTATTAAGAGGATATGCACGCGACTCGCGAGCAGTTAGGGCATCATTTTTTATGATTCCTGAAACCCCATTCAATCGTGCATAGGGATTTTTCTTACGAACCGGAACATGCAAAAATGAACGCATACAAAACGACGGTAGCGTCGATCACACTCTTGATGAGTGACTCAGTTACGTCGTTTAAGTAGCCTAATTGTTTAAAACTATTTTTGTTGTTGATAGCAACATATCTAGGCCATCATAGTCTACATTTGCTTGCCATCTGGGCCCTATCAAACCCTTACAGGTAAAAAAACTGCATTGTGTGACAAAACTGCAGGTTTTTTCAATATTGTTGTGCCCAAAATAGCCTATTGCATTGTGCAGTACAATGTAGGCCTGCATTGTCAGTCAGGGTCAACTTTTGGTCTTTTGTTATTTGCACAGCTTTATCAGAGCATTATGCCTATTGTAGGCCTATGTTATTGTTTACACTTTTTTGCACAGCTCTGTTAGAGCAGTCTGAAATTAATATAATTAAAACTGGCTGTGTTGTCATAATTGTTGTGTTGAGTGAATATATGAAGCACTTCGCTCTTTCTGTTTGAAATATCAATATCGTATCGATATCGTATATCGCCAATCAGCCCCAAAATATCGGGATATCAGTTTTGGTCCATATCACCCAGCCCTAAGTGACACGCCCCTTTTTGGGCCTGTGGCTCATGGGCTAATAGGGGTGGTTGTTCGCTGCGTAGAATGCATTGTACAGTTGCTGCCAAACACACACACACACACACACACACACACACAACCCCACACACACACACACACACACCTGGTGTAGCACATAGTGGTGGTTGGGCTAATAGGGGTGGTTGTTCGCTGCGTAGAATGCATTGTACAGTTGCTGCCAAACACACACACACACACACACACACACACACACACACACACACACACACACACACCCCCACACACACACACACACACACCTGGTGTAGCACATAGTGGTGGTTGGGCTAATAGGGGTGGTTGTTCGCTGCGGAGAATGCATTGTACAGTTGCTGCCAAACACACACACACACACACACAACCACACACACACACACACACACACACACACACACACACACACACACACACACACACACACACACACACACACACACACACACACCTGGTGTAGCACATAGGTGTCGTTGTTCTCTGTGGAGAATGCAGTGTAGCTGTCTCCCAAGCGGTCTACCAGTGTGCTGCAGGAGATGATGATGGGAGCGAAGAGTGTGTTGATCCGGTCCTCAAACGCAGGAGGCTGCGCAGCAAACACACACACACATACAGAGAGAGAGAGACACACACACACACACAGAGAGAGAGAGACACACACACACACAGAGTGAGTGAGAGAGAGAAAGAGAGAGAACTAAGGAAACAACTCGGGAAAACAACAAACCCAGAGTTAGGGTATAGACTCCATTTCTCTAGTGCTGATGCGCGCTGATATTACTCCCCCACAGCACACTTCCGTAAACAACGACCCTTTTCATAGACACTCAGTTCTCACCCTGCCGTCTTCATCGCGAGCTGTTCCATACTGTTCCTGCACGCGGAGCAGGAACTCGTTGTCGGTCCAGTAGAAGAGCACCTCCGCGCTCTCGCTCGCCACGAGCAAGCACTTCATCTGACCGGCCCGATGTTCTACAGACCACACGCACTGACTTCACTTACAGGTGGGAGTTAGTGCCCGGTGGCCAGTTAGCGGTCAGCTGGAGAAAATGAGACACTGTTATGACATGTCAGGTTGTACAATCCACAGAATCTCCGAGAATTCCTCGATCCAGCTCGCGAACCTGACGAGAAAACCCGCCTATCGAGCATGAGAATAAGACCCGCCTGTGGTCATAAGACGGGGCGCGTGAGTTGTAAAAAAAACTTTACCCAATTGTTCCGCCATCTCGTGTTTCCACGTTTCTGGACCAAATGTGCTTAGGGCGCGCAGGAATGTTGGTTAATTTCGAGCCCAGTGGAAGCGGAAGCTACCGATTCCGCAGTATGTCAACGACTGACATTGCCTAGGTACGGGCACAGCCACGATCGGTCCCCTGCACCAACCATAGAGGAGGGCAGACTTTCAGAACTTTCAGAAACCGCAACACTGTTGACATTTCACTTCTGTCATGTGTTACGTTACGTTGAGGTGTCACGTGATCTGCGACAACAGAAGTTTGCGGCGTTCATCCTGCCACCGCAACTCACGCGCTGGAAATATCGTTTGCCAAATGTAGGCTGCGAATATTTTAGACGTGAATATGCATGGCAAGAAATACTTTAGGTGTTTAGGTATACAATACATAGAAGAATGACTATACTGAAAATAACCCCATGCCTAATGATAATTGTGGTGAGGGGCTATGATATTCTGGGGCTATTTTTATTCCCAAAGGCCATGGGAATTAAGGTGCATGGTATCATGAACCCCAAGAAAAACCTGAACATTTTCAAAGGAAATCTGTCAATCTCTGCCAAGACACAAACAGTGGGTCATGATTGGATCATTCATCAGATCAATGAACCAAAACAAACGTCCAGATCAAAACAAAATCAGAAAGACACCATTCTCACACACAAACACCTAGTATAAGTATACGTATAAGTATATATACCCTTTTGATCCCATGAAGGAAATTTGATCTCTGCATTTATCCCAATCCGTGAAACACACACTAATCCCAGCACAGTGAGCTGCCTGCAACAACAGCAGCGGCACTCAGAAGAAATAATAAATAGCATAATTTTTATTTTAGCAAACACTGAAAACGGGTCCCACAGACCTGAACACCTTACAAGGGTTTAAAAAAAAAAAAGAACTAGTAAGTTGCCTGTGTTTAACAAAAGCCACTAGGGGGCACCCTTCACCAATCCAAACAGCTTGGGGACCGAGAGGAAAACAGACCACTTGGGTCAAGAGGTGTTAGCTGAGGAAATGAGAGAGCACAGTACTTCTGTGCACTGTGTGGATGATGCAGATTTTGCAATATCTCTGTGTGCAATATTTGTGTGCATTGTCTACGCTACAAATCCGCAAGAGTAGAAAAGGTATTATGGTCTGGAGACGCCCATGAATACATCTCTTAGTGTGTTGCATGAAGCTTTGTCCTCTGAAGTACACTTATGGTCTTGGGATCCCCTTCATGTAGCTGTGTCCTCAGAAGGGCCTTGTGGCCTTGGATTCCCTTTCTTGAGTAGTGGAGTTCTATGCAGAACCGTATGCACATATCCCTACTACAGCCCCAGGTTGTTTGGAAAGCTACATCAGTTGGCTTGTGTGGAGATGATATATTATATAAAAATATAAAGACTATAGAAAACTATATACACACACACACACTTTATTATTATTATTATTATTATTTTGGCTGCGCATGAGGTAGTTCTGTGCTACTGTGTAGTGAAGGCTAGTCGCAAGTAAACAGTTTATCCACCTCTGAAATTTAAAATGTTTATCCACCTTTCAATTGCAACTTTTAATATTAAAAAGTCACACTGTATTATTAATATTCACAATATGTACACTCATCAACACTGTAGGAACCATTTAATACCACTGGTATTGTTATAAACATTGGACAATAACCTCCATCATCATCAAATAGGTTCTGAATCCCTTTTTAAAAATCCGATACCGCATGGTACAGTCCACCTTACCGTGATCACAGAATTCATAGTTTACCCACACACACACACACACACACACACACAACACCTCTTATTTTACCACTACACCCCTGTGCACACACTAATGTTAGAGGGGGCAGCACTGATTAAAACACACATTTTCACACACACACACACACACATGCACACACTCATTTCCCTCTAATGAAAGGCAGGCAGTGAAAGCCACAGTTCCTAAATGTTTAATTGTCTGTTAATATCGACATGCTATAAATCAGGGCTCGTGAAAGCAACAAAGTCAAAAACCTGAGGGGGTCTCTACGGAGCCCCCCTGGGGACAGGGTGGGCAATATTTTTAGACCTCACTTTTTGCGTTCCCACGCAATAGTTTTTGCATTCCCACGCAATACTTTTGCGTTCCCTCGCAAATTTTTTTTGCGTTCCCACGCAATACTTTTGCGTTCCCTCGCAATAGTTTTTGCGTTCCCTCGCAATAGTTTTGGTGTTAAGAAAACCTTTTTCTTCCTCTGGTATGTTGGGGGCTCTGTACGCAGAAACCATTCACGTAAGAGGCACGCTGTCATAGGCTTGGCTAGGCTACTGGTCCTGGCTGGCCACGGATAAAGCGCACGGCATCTTCTAGGCTATTTGAGTTTCTTAAAGCTGAGCTGTGCTACATTTAAATTGTTCAATACATGATTTCATAGCAGGCCAAATATAAAATGAATTTTATATATAGCCTAGATATCTGTTTTTATTAGATGATCAGATGATTTACAGTTATTTGTAACATGTCATGTTTCATGTTTTTGTAATGTTTCATACAGTGATGCAGGTCTACTGCAGTGAATAGGCTAAATACAACTTTGATCATTTTTATAGCCTACTACTGTATAGTTAACTTTGGCCTTGGTGCCCTGACATGTGGCCTTTGTGCCCCCCACCAAATATGCCCAACTGAAGGCCAAGTGGCCTTGCCCCCAGAATGGTGAAATTCCAAGCCTGTGAGGCATATAGCCCTAGGCTTCACGTGGATTGGGAGACAGACTGCCCAAAGCCACAGTGCGTGGTCTGCAGTGAGATGCTATCTAACCAGTCTAATGTGGTTCTCCACACTTTTTTTTTTTTAGCGTGAGAGCTCATAGACCAGTTGCACATTTTGATTTTGTTATCATGTAGGGCGGCTAATTAAACACGATGCCTGGAATGCGTCAATAGAATGTGTTACTTTTTTATGTGTTGGATGGAAGGGGGTACGCGAGCCGAGTCAGGATGTAGAAGGTGGTCCGCGGGGAAAAACGTTTGGGAACCGCTGTTCTACGCCGAAATAGACCGTTTTTCTTTAAAATACGCTTCAGAGTCTTCAAGCACATAACCACATTGTGTCTCACCGCCAAAGCCATGTTAAAGTAAAACTTAATCAAGTTGAGATTATCCATGATGTGCGAACCAACGGACCTGTGTGTCTCCTACGCCAGACTGGGAATACAGAGCCCTGCAATAGCCCACTCCAAACTATTGCGAGGGAACGCAAAAGTATTGCGAGGGAACGCAAAAACTATTGTGAGGGAACGCAAAAAGTATTGCGTGGGAACGCAAAAGTGAGGTCTAAAAATATTGCCCACCCTGTCCCCAGGGGGGCTCCGTAGGTCTCTCATATCTGAAGGTGTAATTTAATCTTAAACAACGCTTATTATCCATCCCTGTGCGATCGCTGATCATTCCGACAGCAACAGTACAAGAAACGTCATCATATGATTTGCTGAAAAACAGAGGGGGAGGGGGAAGGGTTATCTGACATGCACGCTACAGTAGGCCTACACGCACGGAGTGTCAAAGCGCAGGCTACTGTACTTGTTTGCACCGGCAGTCAAGCGAGCGGGTGTGTCAACGACAACGGTAAGTTAGGGCTGTCTGCCAATGCATAGCCTATCCCAAAAATGGCCAGAGTAAAACATTGTGATATTCCCTTTGCCCTTCAGCATACATGTTTGCCCCTTTTTGTGGTTTGTAGATCAGCTTTGCCACCCAAAAATACGAAGCTTTTTCATTGCAGTCTAGGCAAAATAATTAGCCATACAAACTGGCAACTGGTGACCAGGCTTTCAAATGCGGATTTACTTGTGTAAAATAGCATTAGCTGTTAGGATATTACC
This sequence comes from Alosa pseudoharengus, assembly GCF_046254945.1. Classification (NCBI taxonomy): domain Eukaryota; kingdom Metazoa; phylum Chordata; class Actinopteri; order Clupeiformes; family Clupeidae; genus Alosa; species Alosa pseudoharengus. Next base: position 35,088,166 of record NW_027468620.1, on the reverse strand, counting down.
CAGGATATTGTCACAGCTAACCTAGCTTCTGTAATCTTTCAACCAAAGTTAGGAGTCATGTTGAATAAGGGTGTGCCGCACGGACAGTCACATAGGCTATAAGTCACCATCACTGACTGTTAGGCTAATTGGGCTACCAATCTTGCAGTCGCAATAAACAATGGATCCGAGACATTTTCCTGTTCTGTTTATGTAGGCTAATGTATTTGTGAATGTAGCCTGCACAATGCAAAGAAATAAAAGATAAACTGGTGCATTTCCATACTCATAGAAATGAACATTGCGAGACACTTATCTCTTCTATGATCTCATCCCAGAAAGATTTTCTTTGACTTGTTAGTTTTTTTTAACATTTATTTTATCTAATGACATAGCAAACATGATGAATTGAATCCACATATCCTTGCACTTGCGAAACTATTTTTCAGCATTCACGTTCCTCTTAAAGTGACAGGCACTCAATTACATTTACACACCAAATGTGATGATATAGACAAGTGTAGCCTAATAATTTAAATATCAATATGATGTAATCAAATTACTAAATATGTTTAGCTATTAGTAATCATGCAGATAATAAAATACTATACATAATTATCAATATAAATGTATAGTTTATATGAATTCCAAAATATGAAAAAGAAACCTATGACAACCATCACTTTCTATGTGTGTGTGTGTGGAGGGTCAATCAAATTCTATGATTGCCACTGATGTGAATGATCTCACAAATCACACAAACCAAATCAAATTTAAAAAAATCGCAATAGTATCGAAATCGAGATTCTTCACTTGCTATTGGTATTGAAACAATAATGTTGGTATCGTGACAACAGGAGTTGTGGATGTGTCTCCACCAAAGCTGAGACCAAACCTACGCCCTTGATGTACATTAGCCTATAATACTAGAACATAGTTTGGCTGCAATGGCTTTATTAATTTGCATTTTCCCTATGTATAAATTAAAGACTACATGCGTTATTGTGTTTGACACTGAGGATAGCCTATCTGAGACGGTGGTCTGGTTCAAATGAGTGACGTTATGAAATTGAGAATGGCACTCAGACTTACTTGTTTAGTCTATTTCTTTGTATTTTGAAATTGAAATGGAATATGGACTATTGCAATCAATAATATGTTGAAATTAATGAAAAGGAATCCATTTCTATGAAAAATCTCTGTCTGTTGTGTGCGTGTGTCAAGTTATAGCCTAGGCCTACTGTGCGCATACTGCGCAAAAGTGCCACTGGCGCCTAGGCTATTTAATTGTATTGCCTTTAGGCTATGCGCAGGATGTGCCAACTTTTTATGAGATAGAGAGACCCCCTTAAAGACAAAAAGATAATTCGAGCCCTGCTATAAATGGTTAAATTGGTTAGGTTCTCATCAATTCAGTTATTCAGTTCATTTGACAGAAAACATGAGCACTAAAGTAGGCTACCGTGACATTCGTTTGGATCTATCAGCATGATTAAGAGAAGGGAAAGATAGTGGACATTCCCTCCTTCTGGTGACCAAGTCCAAATATGTGCCTATCCCTTTAATTCCATAGGAATGCACTGGCCCATTTGGACATAATATACCCAAAACATTCATAACTTACACCATAATATATTACCCCAAACACACACATAACTTACCCCAAAACACACATACCCCAAAACACACATAACTTACCCCAAAACACACATACTCCAAAACACACTTACCCCAAACACACATGATAGATAGATAGATAGATAGATAGATAGATAGATACTGTATTGATCCTCAAGGGGAAATTCAAGATCCTCAAGGGGAAATTCAAGACACATACTGTAACTTACCCCAAACACACATACCCCAAACACACATAACTTACCCCAAAACACACATAACTTAACACACATACCCCAAAACACACATAACTTACCCCAAAACACACATACCCCTAACACACATACCCCTAACACACATAACTTACCCCAAAACACACAATTTATACCAAAACAGACAAAAGAAAAGAACACTCATTATAGGTAGATGAACATAATAGAAATGATCTCCTCTCACCACATCCTTCTCCTGTATACTCTTGTAGAAATTACTTCATGTGTGTGTGTGTGTGTGAGTCTGTATCATGTATACCCTTGTAGAAATGACTTCATGACTGTATGTATGTGAGTGTAAGTGTGTGTGTTTGTGTGCGTGAGTGAATGTGTGAGTAATGACTTCATATCCTGAGAAATGAGCCTCATTCCCCACCTTAGCTCCAGTGAGCAGTGTGTGTGTGTGTGCGTAGGGAGTATATCCACACAAGTACATCCACATTTGCAGCTGAACTCGAGTGTGTGTGTGAGTGTGTGTAGGATATCATAAGTACATCAACACTCGCAGCTAAGCTTGTGTGTGTGTGTGTGTGTGTGTAGGGAATCATAAGTACATCGACACTTGTAGCTAGGCTTGTGTGTGTGTGTGAGTGTGTAATCATAAGTACATTGACACTCACAGCTAAGCTTGCATGGATGCATTGTGTGAGTGAGCTGTGTGTATGTGTATGGCATGACTTAATGGCTCTGAATGAATGAGTGTGTGTGTGTGTGTGTGTGCTGGGGGATACCTTTTCTCTTCAGTCTCCGTGAAAGGTAAATATTTACTTTCGGAGTAGAATGATCCCTAAGGCAGACAGCTACAGTTCAGCATTACCTCAGCTGGGTGTGTGTATGTGTGTGTGTGTGTGTGTGTGTGTGTGTGTGTAGACCTCACCACCACATGAATAGCATAAACATTTTCAAAATGCACACGCACATTGACACACGCATGCACACATGCACGCAAGCACACACACACACACACACAAACACACACACACACACACACACACACACACATATTATAAGCACTCAAGAGAGTAAAACGAGAAAATCAAGCTGCTTTAATATCATAAGCATTTTATTACTTTTTAGTATATTTTATTTGTTATATTTATAACTGGATAGAATAACATTTTGTCACAAATTTATTTCATTAAAATATTTCTCTTTTTATAGAAGAAAATATGAACAACTCGAAACAATCCTTTAGGAAGAGTCCTGTACTTTTACATGAAAAGGTTTTTGTATACAGATCATTATGTTTAAAAGTCCCGTCTTTGTTAGAGATGAGATTCCTCTTCTGGCTTTTAGAACGTAGTGAGCCTGACCATGTGAGCTTGCTAAAAAAAACACCATTTACATAACAACAGCAAACACACACACAAAGCGCTTTCAGATATAACCTCCGGAGTACATGCGGAGGTTTGTCAAACGGAGGTCCTACCCTTCGGATGATTCAGATATGATGCTAACCTGCGGACCTAATACTGACCTTATACGGACGTATGTGTGAACGACATACACGCACATTACAGAATCTCCGTGTGGTTGTCGAGTGAGGGGTGGGGGCTTAGAGTTCACAAGATGCGAGATATATGACGCAGAATATATGCGGCCGCTGCCTGTCACTGCTGCTTTTTGTTTACAAAGTGTAGCCTATGTATTATAGGCTAAAGAAGAGAAATCTATTGTGCGTATGCTAATACTTGAAGTAGGATAGTCACGTAAGTGCGCACATACAGAATTTGTATGTGTGCTTCGAGTAAACACATTTATCTGTTTTCAACGTAATGCAGGCGCGCGGGAACATATTTTTGACCATGGGTGCTGAATAACAAAATAATGGATGTCCCACGATTTCTCCCCTAGCATGATATGATTTGAATTTAGACAGCTACGCCATTTCAACGCGGTGTATGAGTAGGCCTAAGATCGAGAAGTTTTATAATGCCCTTGCCACTCCGACTCATCAATAAAAACTGCGTGCACACACACCAGACTAGCACTTGACTTTACATCATTAAACTATTTCAGTATATTGCTTTTCTGATTGTCAAAACCACACCTAACTTATGGCGTCTCCACTCCACAGCAAAAGTGTCCTAACCACGTTACAGCTGTTTCTATCTGAGCGACTCCAATAGTGAGAGGATTTCAGTGTCATATTTCGGTGGCACTAGCTGTCGTGGAACTCGAGATGACATGTCTACTGATAGGCAACAGGTCTTACCAACACGAAATTCTAATTGCAAAATATGCATCCTACCTCATCTGTTGTACTGTAGTTATTCGAAATTGGGCTTTTCACAATCCAACGATATATCCAAAGTGCGAACTAGTTGGTGATGGTTTATGAAAACTGCCAGTATGCATGCTACACGGAGTTCTGACAGGGCTGTGCATGGCCTAATAAACAGGCAAGATATAACCCACGATCGCCATGGTTTCGTTGTCAATTCGTGTTTGTGGTAATAATGACAGCAACAATAAAACCATCTGTATCTTACGATCTTCATCATTCTTGACAGATCACCAGCCTCCTCTGGATGGTCATATGCATAATAAGCCTATAGCCTACCTTTAGTTTTCATTTAATTTTAAACACGAATCTACTGTCTTTACTGCCGGGAGAGAAAAAATATATTGTATTCTTTTCTGTAGCCTAATTCTGCCTAAGGCTATCAATGAACAGAAAACCGTGTTGGCTAACAATTTATTAAATACTCCTGTTATTGTCGTCAACGACGTCGCTGTAGGCTACTGCCTTTTCAGCGCCTTCTGCTTATGATGATTCAGTCTTTTGAATTCGTTTGGCCTTGCCATGCAGTTGTAGGCTACAACGTGCCATTCCCTTCATGTGTTTTATCAAAATGTTGTATGCCCTCATGGACAGTAGCTCCGTGATGTCTGCATCTTTCCATGTCGGAGATTTTCTGGACAGCACTATGCCACTCCATCATAACACTGGCATTTAAGTCAGATCTAACCACATGGACGCACGAAAGAAACGTCACCAACACGCCCTCTCACTAGGTGTGAATTTTAACCGCATGTTCTACGCCTCGTTCAGACACAGCACATTTACATAATGTCCGGAGGAAATACTAGGTCGGGGGTAGTATAAACACCGGGTGAATTCGGACTTCCATATGACCGGTTATGTCGTTCAGATATACGGCCCCACCGTTTAACATCGGCAGAACCTCCGGTCTTACACGTATGTCTGAAAGCGCTTACACACACACACAGACAGACAGACGTGCACGCATGCACACACACACACACACACACACACACACACACACACACACTCCCTGTGCTTCACTCTATCAGCTCACTTGATGGCATTCTGTACAAGAATTCTCCCATATCAAAATATAAAGACTATAGAAAACTATATACACACACACTTAGAGACTATAGAAAACTATATACACACACACTTGGAGACTATAGAAGACTATATACACAGACACTTAGAGACTATAGAAGACTATATACACATTTCTATAAATATAACCAGTAAACAGGCTCTTTCTCTCTCTCTCACACACACACACACATACACACACACACACATGTGGACAGACACACACACACACACACACACACACACACACACACACACACACACAATAATAGATCTATACACACTCACATATGTCTCAAGCACACTCTCTCTCTCTCTCTCTCTCTCTCTCTCTCTCTCACACACACACACACACACACACACACACACTCAGACTACTCTACAAAGATTAGAGGGACAATAATGGATCTAAGCTCTGGTCAGGGAACCCGAGCTAGCAGCATCAGTGTGTACGAGAGTTCATACATGCAAAAACACACACACACACACACACACACTCACTCACACACACACACACACACACACAATCCATATTCACAATATACACAAAGTATATATGTTTGATTGTTTTGCTATTGTTTTTTATACCGGGCAAAAGTTTGTC
>NW_027468620.1:35067339-35069839 GCF_046254945.1 Alosa pseudoharengus | reverse complement strand
CCCATTGCAGGCCAGCCAAGACTCCTCAGCCCATTGCAGGCCAGCCAAGACTCCTCAGCCCATTGCAGGCCAGCCAAGACTCCTCAGCCCATTGCAGGCCAGCCAAGACTCCTCAGCCCATTGCAGGCCAGCCAAGACTCCTCAGCCCATTGCAGGCCAGCCAAGACTCCTCAGCCCATTGCAGGCCAGCCAAGACTCCTCAGATGAGGACATGCAGCAAATAACAACCATGCTGAACACCTAACTTAATTACCTTACATACATACACACATTTACATGTATTCATTTAGCAGACACTTTTAATCCAAAGTGACTTACATATGTCAATTACCGTATGTTACAAGGAACCAGCACATAGAAAAAATAAACATTACATTAAAGGTGCTCTAAGCAATGCCACGCGTTTTTTAGGCTAAAACATTTTATGTCACTTACTGCAAACATCACCTAACCAACTGCTAGCTGTCTGTGTCCTGAATACACTGTAAAGAAATGCGATCTCATAGGAAAGCCCAGGCTCCAAAAACGGCAACAAAAACAACCTGGGCAAACCTAGCCCATAAAAACATAACAAACTGTTCCAGCAAATCACAGACGAGATGCACGTTTAGGAGAGTTTCAATTGCACGGGAGCAGCACGGGAGGGAGGGGGAGGAAGTAGCGAGCTAGCTCTCTGTTTTGTCTGAAAGTCAACAGAAGTGACAGCATCACTTAGAGCACCTTTAAATGATGAAAATGATATAAAATCACAAAATACCAAAATGGCAGACAAAGCGGCATGACTCGTCTGCGTGCCTGTAACCTAGTGACCTCGAAGACCCCCCTCCCCCCCAACACACACACACACACACGGGGTAGCAGACGAGACCAACACACACACATCCACACACACACACACACACGGGGTAGCAGACGAGACGTTTGAGACGTTTGAAAGGGGTTTAGGTGATGATCCATCTCTCTCTCCTCTGAGATCACATGACCTGATGGGGCTAAGCGTGTAACCAAACACCTGTCATCGCCCCTGGCAACACTGCCCACTTCTCAAAGATTTCACTACAAACCCTCCAGTGCTGTTCCCTCTGTCCCAATGCAGTTCACACTCCTTTTCACACACACACACACACACACACACACACACACACACACACATACACTCACACACACACTCAACACACTCACACTCAACACACACAGAGACGCACACACAGACACAGACACAGACACACACACACGCACACAGACACACACAGACACACAGACACACACACACACACACACACACACACACACACACACACACACATTACATTACATTACATTACATTACATTACATTTGGCTGACGCATTTTTAGCCAAAGCGACTAACAACATGGTAAACAGTTTAAGTTTTAAAGCAATTCTCAACATTTTTAGGACAATTTAAAAAACATTAGAGTACAGTAAGAATAAGTGCATCAGTGAGTGCTGTTGTTAACAGTTACGTGTCAGTTCAAGACGGCTGGTGAGTGCTAGGATCAGCAAGACTTGTTGTAAGTGTTGCTATGAGAGGAGATGTTCTCTAAAGAGCTGGGTCTTCAGGAGTTTTTTGAAAATGGAGAGGGATGTCCCTGCCCTTGTAGGAACTGTCAGTGTGTTCCACCAACGAGGAACAACAGATGAGAAAAGTTTGGATTGGCCTGAGCGTATCGGTGGTAGAGCTAGACGTCGTTCGTCTGAGGAGCGCATCGGTCTGGAGGTAGCGTATGTCTGTATGAGGGCATTCAAGTAGGCGGGAGCAGAACCGGAGACTACTTTGTAGGCAAGCGTTAGAGCCTTGAATTTGATGCGGGCCGCCATAGGTAGCCAGTGTAGCTGGATGAGCAGCGGGGTAACATGTGCCCTTTTGGGTTGGTTGTAGACCAGGCGCGCCGCCGCGTTCTGAATCATCTGAAGGGGTTTCACTGCGCAGGCTGGGAGACCTGTCAGGAGGGCGTTGCAGTAGTCGAGTCGTGAGATGACTATTGTCTGAACCAGAAGTTGGGTAGCATCTTGAGTCAAGTACGTCCTGATTTTCCGTATGTTGTAGAGTGCGAAACGGCATGACCGGGCGACTGAGGCAACATGATCTGAGAACTTTAGTTGGTTGACGAGAACAACTCCTAGATTTCGTGCAGTCCTGGTAGGTGAAACAGACAGGGAGTCAAATTTGATGTTGATGTTGTGGTGTATGGTAGGTTTAGCTGTGAGGACTAGCAGTTCAGTCTTGAGAGACTGCTGGAGTTCAGCTGGAGGTGGTGTGCCTTCATCCATGTAGCTATGTCTGAGAGGCAATCCGAGATCCGTGCTGAAACCAACGGGTCATCAGGTGGAAAGGACAGATAGAGCTGTGTGTCGTCTGCATAGCATTGGTATGAGAAGCCATGCGAACGGATAATCTGTCCCAAGGAGGTGGTGTAGATAGCAAAGAGAAGGGGGCCCAGCACTGAGCCCTGGGGGACCCCTCTGGTGAGATGGTGA
>NW_027468620.1:35052339-35062339 GCF_046254945.1 Alosa pseudoharengus | reverse complement strand
AGTGCAGGGGTGTAGTGTACTCAGTGTAGTGTTGTGAGTGCAGTGCAATAGTATATGCAGTATGCAGTATGGTAGTATACTCAGCGTGGTACTGTAGTACAAAAGGGATTTTAGTACAGCGGTTAAGCCCTCAAATCAAGGGGAATTGTGCACTTTTTGAAAGAAACATGAAACTTCTACCATAGTTAGGTTATACCATAAGGTTTATTTTCATATTGGGAGGGAAGTCAAATTTGACCTCTGAGGCCCGAGAGAGGTCAAATCCAAGATGGCCGCCAACAATATTCAAAAGTGTCTCACGTTGGAACCAAATACAGTAGAAAAACACTTAAGGTGTCATTTCCCACTAATCTTTGGGTGCCCATTCTGTATCTGGTAACTTTGAAACCACCAGAGTTCAAGAAAATGCATTTATGTAAAGGTCAAGGTAAACAAAACATCAAAATATTCATTTTTTATGTACCCTATGTACCCCAATTCATTTCTTTGTTGTCCCTGTATTATTCAGTTATTAGTTGTTATTTCATGAGATGTGTGGCTAATTTCATTTTTTTCACAGCACAGAATTATCCACAGGTGACCCCCCTAGACCATTTTCACAGACCACCTGCCATACCGCCGCTGGTTAAAAAAACCCTGCTTTAGAGAGTTGCTACAGGCCACAGTACGCACAATGAGCACTTCAATCGACATATTCTAACAGGTAAACATATTGACTATGAACAAACAATATTATTACATAATTACATAATATTATTCATGTTGCAAATTAATTTAACCATAGCCAGGAAGGAGTTTTCTTTGGTAGTTAGCTTTTGAGGTAAACATCATGGACATTGATCAAAATAATTATCCTAGCTAAACTATAAGACAGTCTGGAACATTTATGTGAGCTGAAGCTAGTTTAATGATTGAACAGAGTATATTGTAGATATGTCAGCTTGGTAATGTGAAATTTGTTATGGCTGAAATAGGTAATGCTAACAGAGTAGCCTAGTTAAGAAGCCGGTCAACCGGGCTTGAACACATTTGTAGCTAGCATGTTAATATAAGGCTGTCTTTAATTACTACTAATTAATTACTTCTTACTGTTAAAGACTATCAATTGGGAGATTGTTAGGGCAGGTTTCGTGGTGGACTGATGCTCAATGTTTGTTCCATCAAGTACCATGTTGATGAAGGCCAAGAGAGATGGTGGCACAGCCCTCTGCTGGCAGTTTTCTTTGAATGACCCGTCAAAAGAGAAAGATGAATTAAGGATCTCTTTGCGCACTACTTGTGCTGCTCGCATTAAGTGCATGGCATCACTGTCAGTTTGACAGGCTATCATGAGAGCTGGTCCAATGTCCTTCTCAAAACTCAGGAGTGTGTCTCTTCCGTGTGAATGTGCCCTCAGATGTGGAAGCTCAGAAAGCAGTCGTTCTTTCAGTCTGGTGGCGTGAATCCGTTCACCTACAGTAAGACCAAGTTGTTCCTCACATTTCTGTCAGTGTTGTAGGTGCATGCATTATGGAAACCTGAATAACCTGCAGCAGGCTCATTGCAAAAGGAGCAAGTAGGTTCTGTGGACGGTGAATGGCTGTGGGCAGATTGCGTGTGTATAGACACAAAGAGACACAAGGCTAAGTGGCACAAGAGATGTCAGCTAAAACTCAACAAAAAAGCATTTGATGAGCTAAGTCGGGGGAAAGTAACTACAGCACAACAACAAAATACCTTGACTGTACAAGATCTGCCCCCAGCCATTCACCGTCCACAGAACCTACTTGCTTCCTTTGCAATGAGCCTGCTGCAGGTTCTTCATTCCATAAGGCATCAAGCTACAACATTGACAGTGAGGAAGTGTGTCTTTCCATTGAGGCCAAGTACCATCACCACTGTCTGTCTTCATTGTACAACAGAGCCAGGCAGGCTGCATATAAACGAAATGATGGAGATGTTTCTTGTCTACATGGCATAGCCGGAAGAAACACACTCCTGAGTTTTGAGAAGGACATTGGACCAGCTCTCATGATAGCCTGTCAAACTAACAGTGATGCCATGCACTTAATGCGAGCAGCACAAGTAGTGCGCAAAGAGATCCTTAATTCATCTTTCTCTTTTGACGGGTCATTCAAAGAAAACTGCCAGCAGAGGGCTGTGCCACCATCTCTCTTGGCCTTCATCAACATGGTACTTGATGGTACAAACATTGAGCATCAGTCCACCACAAAACCTGCCCTAACAATCTCCCAATTGATAGTCTTAACAGTAAGAAGTAATTAATTAAGTAGTAATTAAAGACACAGCCTTATATTAACATGCTAGCTACAAATGTGTTCAAGCCCGGTTGACCGGCTATTTAAAGGGACACCAGGCAAGCCTGCTGCCTTTTCTCTACGAAACTCCCCCTCGCTCGGTCTGAAGCTCTTTTCCTTTTCTTTGCGTCTTCTGTCAAGGGTTTTCGCTGCTTCTTCGCCGGCTCTGCCCTACACACGTTTTCAACAATCTCTAGCGTTTTGTTAGCCTGCCTGCTTCGGACGGCGGGTAGGATACACTGAACTTGCAAGCGGGATATTCTTCCTACAGGCAATAGGGGCGGGCGAGAGACTCTTCACTCGCCCTGTAATGAGTCATTTAACCATATACCGACTTACGAAGATGAGTAATTTACACGAAAACGTTGCCTGGTGTCCCTTTAACTAGGCTACTCTGTTAACATTACCTATTTCAGCCATAACAAATTTCACATTACCAAGCTGACATATCTACAATATAATCTGTTCAATCATTAAACTAGCTTCAGCTCACATAAATGTTCCAGACTATCTTCTAGTTTAGCTAGGATAATTATTTTGATCAATGTCCATGATTTTTAACTTAAAAGCTAACTACCAAGGAAAACTCCTTCCTGGCTATGGTTAAATTAATTTGCAACATGAATAATATTATGTAATTATGTAATAATATTGTTTGTTCATAGTCAATCTGTTTACCTGTTAGAATATGTCGGTTGAAGTGCTCTATACATTGTGCGTACTGTGGCCTGTAGCAACAACTCTCTAAAGCAGGGTTTTTTCAACCAGCGGTGGTATTGCAGGTGGTCTGTGAAAATGGTCTAGGGGGGTCACCTGTGGATAATGCTGTGCTGTGAAGAAATGAAATTAGCCACACATCTCATGAAATAACAACTAATAACTGAATAATACAGCGACAACAAAGAAATTAATTGGGATACATAAAAAATGAATATTTTGATGTTTTGTTTACCTTGACCTTTACATAAATGCATTTTCTTGAACTCTGGTGGTTTCAAAGTTATCAGATACAGAATGGGCACCCAAAAGTTAGTGGGAAATGACACCTTAAGTGTTTTTCTACTGTGTTTGGTTCCAACGTGAGGCACTTTTGAATATTATTGGCGGCCATCTTGGATTTGACCTCTCCCGGGCCTCTGAGGTCAAATTTGACTTCCCTCCCAATCTGAAAATAAACCTCATGGTATATCCTAACTATGGTAGAAGTTTCATGTTTCTTTCAAAAAGTGCACAATTTTCATGGTTACCCGTTGTACTATTTGGGATCATTCCTGAATAGAGCATTTCTCCAAATCATCCATTTCCCTCCTCTCTTGTGCTTTCTCTAGCTCACCCCACTGGTTTTCTGTGGTTTTCAGACCAGGGGGTTTGAGATAACCATGGTAAAAGCTTGATTTTGTTATGTTTTGTTTTTCTGTGTGTGCCTGTGTGTGGGCGTGTGTGTGTGTGTGTGTGGGGGGGGGGGGGTCTGTCTCTGTGTGTGGGGGTGTATGTGTGTGTGTGGGTGTTTGTGTGTGTGTGAATATGTATGTCTGTGTGTGTGTGTAAAATAACCATGGCACAAGCTTGATTTTGTGGTTTTCAGACCAGGGGGTTAAAATAACCATGGCAACCATGGCACAAGCTTGATTTTGTGTTCACTAAAACATTTTTCTGTTGATTTGGATCCTTGGCCATCTAGAGCATTCAACCACGACCCACTTTTAGTGTCTTGGGAGAAACAAACATATTTTCATTTAAAATGTCCAGGTATTTCATGGAGTTCATGATACCATGCACAGCTATGAGGTTCCCAGGGCCTCTGGCATATATTAGCACATATTCATTTAAAAGACAAAGCGACTTAGATACGTCAATCACATTACAAGGGGCAGTGTCCCCGGAGCAACTCAGGGTTCAGTTCCGTGCTCAAGAGCACAACAATGGAAACCGGATATTGAACCCACAACTTTTCAGGCTACTGCATGCTAGCCCAGCTCTTTAACCACTACGCTACTACTGCATGCTAGCCCAGCTCTTTATCCACTACGCTACTACTGCATGCTAGCCCAGCTCTTTAACCACTACGCTACTACTGCATGCTAGCCCAGCTCTTTAACCACTACGCTACTACTGCATGCTAGCCCAGCTCTTTAACCACTATGCTACTACTGCATGCTAGCCCAGCTCCTTAACCACTACACTACCACCACCCTACAGGCTACTGCATGCTAGCCCAGCTCCTTAACCACTACACTACCACCACCCCCATACAAACATCCCCACAACATCACAGACCCTCCACCATACATTAGGCACGGGGCTATAAGTGCTTTATACATTTTTTTTTATTATGATTATTATCATTATTACTATTATTTATTATATTCTTGCTTGAAAGTTCACAGACACTCTGATTAACATACCTTAAGAAGCTGAATATAAAAGGCAGAAAAGCTTAAGTTACATTTTGTAACTGAAAACACAAATGTGTTTTTGCTTTTGAGGCAAATGTGTTCTTTATGTGGTATTGTTTCTCAGAATAAACGTGTTTCAGTACAAGGTTCGACTTTTCCTCGTTGTTTTCATTGTGAGACAAAGATAAATTGGCAAAAGATTTTTTTTTTACGATATCTCTTTTTCACTCAACTCTGTCAGAGGTGCCAATAAGTGTGGAGGACTCTGTGTCCAAACTGTGGTGTCTTTATGTTGCTGTGTGTGTGTGCATGTGTGTGTGTGTGTGTGTGTGTGTGTGTGTGTGTGTGTGTGTGTGTGTGCTCTATGCCAGAGTTAGACTGGATTCTAGCCACTGGGGCAGGTGCAGTGGACACCAGCAGCCAGATGAATTCCAAGAATGCCCAGCAGTGTTCACACACACACACACACACACACACACACACACACACACACACACACGCACACGCAGATACACAAACACACCTATACACAAACACATACACGCGCACAAGCAAACCAACACACACACACACACACACACACAAACACACAAACATACACACATTAACACACACTAACAGACACACAGACACACACACATTGACACAAACTAACAGACAAACTCTGGCCAAAATGACACATTTTCTTTGCAAAAGGCTCTAACACTAACCACACATTTAAAACATGCAACAAAAACAACGATTTCCTTCAAACAACACAATCTGTGGTCAGATCAGTGGATGCTTCTGAACAATCACTACACCATGAGGGACAAACTGCAAAACTCCATCTTCAATATTAGTTCACGTTTAAGTTGTCCTATGTCGTTTTCATTTGGTAATACTTTTCATAGTTTCCAAAAAGGCATTATAGTATAGCCCAGCATGAAGTGTATTCTTTCGTCCCAAGACGTAACTACAAATAACCATGAGGTTCCTTTGGCCTACTTCAGCCATGCTTGCGCAGAGTAGCAAACACACACACACACACACACACACACACACACACACACACATGCTTGCGTAAAGTTACACTAGCACTTAGTAGCATCACATTGTTTGTCGATGGATAAGAAATGACTGCTGAGGAATTGTGCAAAGGAGTTTCACAAATATGCATCAGAGATTTGTACTATAATATGAAATTCGTAATAATGCAATGATGGAATTTCAATCAGCTGTGTTTCCATTTGTTTCCACAGTTCATCCAAAAGCGTTGCATGTCGGCCAACCCTGCATGTCTTCCGACCCTAGCCCTAGTGGCAGCCGTGGCCTACTGGTTAGGGCTTCGGGCTTGTAACCGAAGGGTTGCCGGTTCGATCCCCAACCCAGTAGGGAAAATGTGGGCGGGGGAAGTGGTTGAGCACTGCTCTCCCATGCCTACATCCACGGCTGAAGTGCCCTTGAGCAAGGCACCTAACCCCTCACTGCTCCCCGAGCGCCGCTGTTGCAGGCACCTCACTGCTCCGGGTTAGTGTGTGCTTTACCTCACTGTGTGCTGTGTGTGTTTCACTAATTCACAGATTGGGATAAATGCAGAGACCAAATTTCCCTCACAGGATCAAAAGAGTATATATACCAACCCTACAGTAGCCCCAAGTCTTCCACGGCTGGTTGTTTTGAAAGAGGATGAAGAGGATGAGTTTTGCTGTTTTAAGAAGGCGATGATGAAGATCCCAGTTTAATTCATCCCTTACACACTTACACACACATACACACACATCATCTATTCCTCACACACGCACACATACACACACACATGCACACACACACACATTATCCACCTCTCTCCCTCTCTCACACAGCCGCACGCACACACACACAAGAAAAAAAGAAAAAGCGAGAGACAGAATGACAGAAAGATAAAAAGAGAAAGAAAGAGAGTAATAGACAGAGTGTGTGTGTGTGTGTGTGTGTCGGTCTGGTTGCTGTCTGGAGTGGGGTGTGTGTGTGTGTGTGTGGGGTGGTGTGCCTCTTAGCCAATCGTGGTGCTGTGTGTGGACTGAAGATGGAGGCTCGTAAATCTGTGTGTGTGTGTGCGTGCGAGTGTATGTGTGTGCGTGCGCGCGTGTGTGTGTGTGTGTGTGTGTGTGTGGGGGGGGGGGGGGGGTTGTCCAGGCACCCCGCTAGGTTAAAAGCACTGTGCTCTCTAAGGGTTGGCACATGGTTTAGCCTCAGCACAACACACACACACACACACACACACACACACAAACACACATGCTGGATCTATCTGTGTGTGTGTGGTGTGTGTGTGTGTGTGTGTTAATGGTGAGTGTTTTCATGCCTAGTGTTTCTCCGTATTTCTCTGTGTGCATTGTGGGAGTGTGTGTTTGTGTGCGTGCTTGTGTTGTATGAGTGTGTGTGTGTGTGTACTGTATGTGTGTGAGTGTGTGTAGGTTAGGGCTGGGCGATATGGTTGAAAACTGTATCACGGTATATGTTTCATATCAGTCAATATTGATAATTATTTAATTTTTTTTAAAACCTATTTCAGATTCAATTTTAACGCTTTTATTTTAAACTTAACCTTTTATTTTAAACTAGATGCAGCTTCGAAATGACCGGAAGTCATTAATTTTCTATGTGGAATTGCAGACCGCATGCAATTGGGTCTGAACGAGTGCCAAGCGAATCCGACACAGGTCCACATTCGTTGAAAAATCTGTGTGTATGTGTTTGTCTCTGTGTGTATGTGTGTGTGTGTGTGTGTGTGTGTGTGTGTGTGTGTGTGTGTGCAGTGTTGTAATGTAACGGAGTACAAATACTTCGTTACTGTACTTAAGTAGAAATTTCACGTATCTGTACTTTACTTCGCTATTTAAATTTATGCCAACTTTCACTTTTACTCCACTACATTTCCTAGATAAAATGTATACTTTTACTCCGTTATATTTCCACTAAGCATCTTCGTTACTCGTTACTAAAACATATAATTAGAAGAAATGTGTGCGACTGCAATAAGGGAGGTTTGGCGAATCACTGCTCCTAGATTGCATTACGCACGCTGCGCGCCCTATTTCAGCGCTTGTGTGTTGCTAAAGGAGGAGGACGCACAACTGAAACCGCCATGGAAGCACGGGCACCTACTGGAGGACCTCCCGTTATCATAGACGACCACCCCGACGATAGTGGTGAACTCAGTGAACAGGGTAGTGGTGAATATAACGTCATACACCCGTGGCCGTATTTGCAAGAAATGTTTCTGGGAGCTTTCTGTGAAGCTGAACACTCCACTACCTGCCTCAGCGGCCTGTGAAAGGCTATTTAGCACCTCAGGACTTGTCTTCAGTCCAAGAGGAGTAATCAGGCCCGGGGTGGACAATCGGGAGAATTCCCGGTGGGCCGCTTCACTTTTGGACCGGTCGAGGAAAAAAATATTGACATTTGTCACGTTAGTCTATCTTTTCTTAAAGTAGGACACGTTCCGCATTCTGTGCATGACACCAATGCAATGCCTCTGCATGGGTTGTAGCCTACGTGAGGGAGTTCTCCCCTCCCAAAAAGAGTTGGTTGGGTCCATATAGCCCGTTTTTTCCAAAAAGTTTTCTCAGATACGGATAGCCGAGCCGGCCCTACAGTAAACACAAGCGTCAGGAAGGATGGATGGTAGAAAGAGGCCAGGAGAGACTGAGCAGCAGATCAACCAGTCGACCAGTGAAAATGATGAGCCCGAAATTAGTGATGAGGAGGCCATGACTACAGGGACAAGTAGAGAGGATAAATTAAAGTTATTTAATGTAAGAAAGAGCAATTACCCTACATGATAAACCTATATGCCTTGTTTGCTCAGAAGAGGGTGTAGTAAAGGAGTAGCTTAGGCTACATCACCAAACAACAATATAGCCTACCCATGCAAAAAACATGTAGCCTAAACATTAGTTCAATATGCCTCTTTGTGGAAGCGTGGGATAAGCTACATTTCAAAGGCTTTCTTTCTTTCTTTCTGTTTTTGTTAACTTGTGGAATATCTTTAGTTAACTTTTCAGTTGAAGTGAATTATTATATAACCTTTACACATTTGTTGAACCATGGTACTAATAAAAACTACAGGATAGTAAGAGCTGAAATGTTGCTTCATTTATCCAATTTCCACCACTATGGAAAACGTGGGCCGGTCTTGGGCCTGAAACTCCCGGGCACTGAATTCTGGCAACTTTGAAAACCAGCTTCTTTTGAAGATGACACCTTTTCAGTTTCAACTAATGACTGGCATATTAGTAGCTGCTGGACATAGGTGGCCTGTGTGTGTGTGTGTGTGTGTGTGTGTGAGAGAGAGAGTGAGTTAGTGACCTGGGGAGTAAGTAAGCCCTAGAAATGCTCATACCACATGACCAAACTGTTCTCCCTACATGCAGGTAATTTTTTTTTTTAAATAAATAAGTTATTTATTTTTTATTTACCTGACCATACAAAAGTGACATTTCTGTTTCTGTTTTTTTCTTTGATGTCAGATCTAAAAATATGCTGTTTGTTCTTTGAACTTAAGAGAATTGTGCCTGAAAAGTCCTAGAAAAGAATGTGATTTTGATTTGATGAGTGAGATTAAGAAGATATGGGAACCCTGAATATGCTTTATGCTTTACTATAAGAAAGCCAAAATAAAGTTCACAATAAAAGTTCAAAATAAAACCGCTTGCTTTTTACTTTTTACTTCAAATACTTAAGTACATTAAATATCAGAAAATTACTTTTGATACTTAAGTACAGTATATATCAGATACTTTAAGACTTTTACTTAAGTAATATTCTAAAAGGTAACTTTCACTTCTACCAAAGTCTTTTTCTAGTACGATACTTGTACTTTTACTCAAGTATTGCTTTCTAGTACTTAATACAACATGCGTGTGTGTGTGTGTGCATGACTGAGTGCATGACTGTGTTAGAATAAGCATTAGAATGTGTATGTTGTGTTGGCTACTAGTTGTGGGAGATTCAGGTTGATTCAAGTCGACTATAAACCGGGTGGAGTGTGTGAGTGAGACCACGAGAAAGAGAGAGGGAATGTGTGTGTGTGTGTGTGTGTGTGTGTGTATTTGAGTAATCATGTTTCAGCGCCGGATCGCATCAACACTTCGCCACTCAACACCCCAGAACACCTTTCATCTCTGTTAACAGGGTAAGGGTGTCCCACGGGAAAAAACACCCCCCCCCCACACACACACACCAGCTAACCATATCCACATCAGACTAATACACGCACATACATGCACACACACACACACACACACACACACACACACACACACACACACACACCAGCTAACC
>NW_027468620.1:35034839-35042339 GCF_046254945.1 Alosa pseudoharengus | reverse complement strand
GAGATCAACTGTGTGTTAACATGTGTGTGTGTGTGTGTGTGTGTGAGAGAGAGAGAGGGAGAGAGAGATAAACTGTGTGTTAACATGTGTGTGAGTGTGTGTTTGTGTTGGGGGGGGGGGTGGCGTGTCTGTGTGCCTGAGTATATGTGATTTTGAGAATGAGTGATTATGTGCTTGCGTGTTAAAAGTGTGTGTGTGCGTCAGTGTGTGTGTCTTTGGATGGCAATTACAGGATGAGTGTGGATGTGTGTGTCAATAAGAAGATTGAGTGTGTGGATGAGTGTGTGAGTGTGAGGATGAGTGTGTGGATGAGTGTGTGAGTGTGAGTGTGGATGTGTGTGTGAGTGTGTGTGTGTGGATGAGTGAGTGAGTGTGAGCATGAGTGTGTGAGTGTGTGGATGTGTGTGTGGATGAGTGTGTGAGTGTGAGCATGAGTGTGAGTGTGTGGATGTGTGTACAGTGTTTCCGCTAGATTTTTTGTTAACAGTGGCGGCAGTTTTATGGAATAAAACTAGACAGGTACCTCAGATTAGCATTGCTGTTTATTCATAAACTGCAATTTTCAGCAGCCAGCGAAGGGCATTTAGCCTACTATGCTTCCGGACAATATTTTGCGTCTCCCCTAATTCTGAAGCAGTGGCACCGCTAAATGAAGAGGAAACACTGAGAAGAAAGTTAATGTTTTAAATAGGCTACATCAATACAATATATAATATGTGAAGTGAAACTGGACGGGCCATAATAACCTCTGACTAGTTTAGGCTACTTATTGTTAAATTGCAATATGAGCGGCAGCCAGCAGGGGAGGATACGTCGCAGGATTATTTAAAAAGCAAAGGTGCATCTGCCCTGATTCTGATACTGTGGGGGCACTGGCGCCTTAATGCAGGGGCTTACATGGGCTTCAGCCCAGGGGCCTCGACCAATGAGGGGCCTCCTAATAATAATAATGATAATCAATAATAATAAACGGCGTGTCCGTATTCGCGGCGTTATTGGCCTACTCTGGAGCTAGCCTAAATAATTGAACACATCGTACGGCTCTACAATTACATCCATGCAGAGGCCCCCTTTGTCTTCTCCAATTCTAAAATGTAACAAAATGTAACAAAACGTAATAAATCCCAACGGGTGTAGAGGAGCTAGAGGAGAGACTGAAACTGACTGACAAACTTATCATACAAACTCTGGAGATAACGTGGGTAGGATTGAAGCAACGATCAAACGAATGACCTGGATTCCTGTAACTGTCCATGAAAACAGAAGGCATAGCAGGTAAATATCGTAACAAATAGCCTGGAAATGAAACGGCTTTAAAAACATGTATTTCACTTGTCTCATTGGAGTGAACGCAGAACATGGGCTGTGGCGCAAATAAATGAATTAGTGATCTGCATCTCCGTTCACCAACAGCTAAGTTTGTGCTAACCCATTCGCACATATAATAGTCTATGTTATGTTTTCTCCATTGTTAACGTGAGATATGTCTCCATGTAGCCATGTTCACGTCACATGAGCCAGCTTGTTCTGTAGGCTAAAAGTATTTCTCTCCCTCCCAAACTGCGTTAAACTGGTGTGTTAAGTAGACAGAATTTCAAAAAAACTCCTGGGGAACCCCCCGACACGACAAACACATGCACTTTTGAAAAGCTTTTAAACGTCCATACCCATCTTTTAACTTAGCCTACAGCCAGTGTTGTAAAAGTTCAAGGCTCGTTTTCGTGCAGTAGGCTAGCCTTTTTGATAAGCGATGTCATAGGCTGACGTGATTCGAGGGCTTTCTGTTCCTGTTTATGTAAAGGTTTTACATGCTGAATAATGATAGGCTACACTGCATGTTATTAACCAAAAGCGCACGCTATGTGTCGGGTCAGATCGCGGGCCGGGTATCATTTAATCATAATTAATATTTGCGGTTGGGGGGGGGGGGGGGGGGGCATGGTCCTTAAAAAACATATAGCCCAGGGGCCTCTGGTGGTATTAAGGCGCCCCTGTGTGGGGGTATTAATTAAACAGGGGGGGGCCGCCATGCTGAAATAAACGTAGAGGAAACACTGGTGTGTGAGCGTGACAATGAGTGTGTGAGTGTGTGGATGAGTGTGTGAGTGTGTGGATGAGTGTGTGAGTGTGTGGATAGGTGTGTGGATGTGTGTGGATAGGTGTGTGGATGTGCGTGTGGATGAGTGTGTGGATGTGTGTGTGAGCATGAGGATGAGGGTGTGAGGATGAGTGTGTGAGTGTGTGGATAGGTGTGTGGATGTGTGTGTGGATGAGTGTGTGGATGTGTGTGTGAGCATGAGGATGAGGGTGTGAGGATGAGTGTGTGAGTGTGTGGATGGGTGTGTGGACATGTGTGTGAGCGTGTGGATAGGTGGATGTGTGTGTGGATGTGCGTCAAAGTCAAAGTCAACGTCTGCTTTATTGTCAATTTCTTCACATGCCAAGATATACAAAGAGATCGAAATTACGTTTCTCACTAGCCCACGGTGAAGACAAGACATATTTTACAGTCCACAGACAAACATAACATTCAAGTAAACAATAAAAAGTAAATAAGAAGGTACATACAATGAAGAAATAAGAGCAGCAAAATTAGGTTGAAATTGTGCAATTGTGCATAGACAGTCAATATAATAGTGCAAAGGCCAATAAATGGCTGAGGTAGTTCTGTTTGACCTAAGTAAGCAAGTGGCATAGTGATGCACGTTATGTAAGAGCAGCAGAAGTGTTGTGTTTTCAGGACAACAGGACAACAACAACAAGTTGCAAAGTGTGCAAAGTGTGCAAGTGCACAAGTGGAGTAGTGCAAGTGGACTAGTGCAAGGCAGCCATTGTGGGTCCAAAGTCCAGGATGTTATGTAGCTGAGGGTGGAGGGGGGAGAGAGTTCAGGATCCTAACAGCCTGGTGTATGAAGCTGTTGGTGAGTCTGGTGGTGCAGGAGCGCAGGCTTCTGTACCTCTTCCCAGAGGGCAGTGGATCAAACAAATTGTGAGCGGGGTGACTTGCATCACTCACAATTGTGGTCGCCTTGCGGGTGAGGTGGGTGGTGTAAATGTCTTTCAGGGAGGGGAGTGAAGCACCAATAATCCTTCCAGCTGTGTTCACTATGCGATGCAGGGCTTTCCTGTTGTATTCAGTGCAGCTTCCGCCCCACACAGCGATACAGCTGGAGAGGATGCTCTCAATGGTGCCTCGGTAGAATGTGGTCATGATGGCTGGTGGAGCACTTGCTCGCCTGAGTTTTCGCAGGAAGTAGAGGCGGCGCTAAGCTTTCTTTGCCAGTGATGCAGTGTTGGTGGTCCAGGAGAGGTCTTCACTGATGTGCACCCCCAGGAATTTGGTGCTGCTCACTCTCTCCACCACAGCACCGTCGATGGTCAGTGGCAGGTTTTGGCTGTGACCTCTCCGGAAGTCAACAATAATCTCCTTGGTCTTGCTGACGTTCAGCAGGAGGTTGTTGTCCCTGCACCACGTGGTCAGGAGGTCGACCTCCAACCTGTATTGAGTCTCGTCGCCCTTGGTGATGAGACCCACCAGAGTTGTGTCATCAGCAAATTTCACAATGTGGTTGTTGCTGTAGGTTGCAGTGCAGTCATGCGTCAGCAGGGTGAAGAGCAGCGGACTGAGCACGCAGACTTGGGGGGCCCCCGTGCTCAGTGTGATGCTGCTTGAGATATTGTTGCCAACACGTACTACTTGAGGCCTCTGACAGAGGAAGTCCAGTAGCCAGTTGCAGAGGTAGGTACTGAGTCCCAGTTTGTCAAGTTT
This sequence comes from Alosa pseudoharengus, assembly GCF_046254945.1. NCBI lineage: Eukaryota > Metazoa > Chordata > Actinopteri > Clupeiformes > Clupeidae > Alosa > Alosa pseudoharengus. Next base: position 35,038,570 of record NW_027468620.1, on the reverse strand, counting down.
GCAGATGAGTTGTTGTGGTATTATGGTGTTGAATGCAGAACTGAAGTCTATAAACAGCAATCTCACATATGAGTCTCTTTTTTCCAGGTGGGTGAGGGCTGGGTGGAGGGCAGAGCAGATTGCATCCTCTGTGGACCGTTTGGCTCGGTATGCAAAATGGAAGGGATCCAGGGTGGGGGGGAGAATGGATTTGATGTGTGACATGACAAGCCGCTCAAAGCACTTCATGATGATGGGTGTCAGTGCCACGGGGCGGTAGTCATTGAAGCAGGATGGAGCAGTTTTCTTCGGCACAGGTATGATGGTGGCAGCTTTGAAACATGATGGGACGATGGCTTGCTTCAGGGAAATGTTAAAGATGTCTGTGAAGACATCCTTAAGCTCCTCAGTGCAGTCCTTCAGCGCACGACCTGGGATGTTGTCTGGGCCTGCTGCCTTACGGGTGTTGATAGCAGCAAGTGTCCTCTTCACGCTGTCGGCAGAGAGGCACAGGGGCTGCTCGTGTGGAGGGGGAGGGGTCTTCTGTGGGCAAGTGCTGTTTTGTGCTTCAAAGCGAGCAAAGAAGCGGTTCAGATTGTTGAGCAGAGGGATGTGCGTGTGGATGAATGTGTGAGTGTGTGGATGTGTGTGTGGATGAGTGTGTGAGCGTGTGTGTGGATGGGTGCGTGAGTGTGTGGATGGGTGTGTGGATGAGTGTGTGTGTGGATGGGTGTGTGAGTGTGTGTGTGGATGGGTGTGTGGATGAGTGGATGGGTGTGTGGATGAGTGTGTGGATGTGTGTGTGGATGAGTGTGTGTGTGGATGGGTGTGTGGATGTGTGCATGTGTGTGTGTGAATGGGTGTGTGGATGAGTGTATGGGTGTGTGGATGAGTGTGTGGATGTGTGCATGTGTGTGTGGATGTGTGTGTGGATGAGTGTGTGTGTGGATGGGTGTGTGAGTGTGTGTGTGGATGAGTGTGTAAGTGTGTGTGAGTGTGTGGATGGGTGTGTGGATGAGTGTATTGGTGTGTGGATGAGTGTGTGGATGTGTGAGTGTGTGGATAAGTGTGTGAGTGTGTGTGTGTGTGTGTGTGTGTGTGTGTGTGTATGAGAGTGAGTGTGAGTGAGTGAGTGTGTGTGTGTGGATGAGTGTGTGTGTGTGAGTGTGTGGATGAGTGTGTGAGTGTGTGTGTGTGGATGAGTGTGTGTGTGTGAGTGTGGAGTGTGTGGATGGGTGTGTGTGTGTGTGGATAGGGGGATAGTGATAGTGTCTCGTTAAGGGGAGCTTCTCCATTCCCTCGTCCTTCTCAGGCGTTAATCACACAGCAGCTGTTCACACTGCTACTTTGTCACCATAACATCAATTAACATCAATTATAATCGATTAACATCGATTAACATCAATCAACATCGATTAACATCGATTAACGTCAATTAACATCAATTAACGTCAAGACTACAATTAGGTCACATTCCCATACGGCAGCATAAGAGTTCATTACCAATCAGTAAGTGTGTTTTTCACTCTAAGGCTCTGATTTACTAAAGGGTTGCGTTGTAAATTCAACATAACCCACCAGAAAAGAGCAAGATGATCTACTAATGGTGCACATTGAGGGTTGCTTCTTTCAATTTTGTCCATTAACCCTTAGAACCCGATTGACGCAAAAAACACACCCTTTCTTCTCTGTTACTTTGCTCCATTTTCCAAAGAGACTACACACTTGTCTGTACGATCAAGTATGAAAATGATAAAAAATCATGAAATTAAATCAAATTGTATCATATTTACAGTCTATACTTCTCTGCGTTCACCTGCACACATTACTCTAGTTTGATTCACTCGAGAACCCGTGATCGCATAGATATGGCATATCAGATGAAAGAGGGGACACAGGGCTATCCATTGGTACCATGTTTAGCGATCCTTCTGACTTATAAAAACAGACGAAGTGACTGCAAAATAATAGCGTCATGTACACAAACCAATGCTGCACACCCATTACTCTCGTTTGAATTACTCGCGGACCCGTGATCAGATAGATATGCCACGCATGTCAGATGAAAGAGGAGACTCAGAGCTATCATTTGATACCAAGTACATCCTTCTGAGTTATAAAACAGACGAAGTGACAGCAAAATAATTACTTCATATAGCTGGACTTACCCCACCTTTTTGTCTGTTCTTGTGGCAAAGCATGTTTATAATCCAACGCTATCATGTGTTTCTCTATGACAAAGCATGTTCATAATCCGTTTTTTTGAGATTCTAGCAAATTCCTGCATGGCATCCAATTCAAGGCTCACATTGCATCCCAATTTGTTCAACAAAGAAACACCTTTTTTACCTTTACTTTGTTCATGGCAATGCAGTAAAAAGTTGAGAATCATTATGAGTGCATACACCATAGGCACGCAGGCTAACACGCAACCTCGGGTCAAGTCAGGTCAGATCAGTTTGTGTCACAGATATGGAGCGCAGAAAGGTCATTTTTCATCACTAAATAAAAAATGGCATTTATTTCCGTAAATCACACACCACACATTTCTGTAAATTGCTCAGCCCCAGAGTATCCCTCCAACATGGCAATTGTATTCAGGACAGTCTGCCCTATACACACATGAAATGCATGTAGAGCTATGAGCTTGCTGTGGTGAGATACATGTGGAAATATAAGAATTTTTATAATACACTTTTTATATTTTAATTCTTTAGAAATCAAAATAAAATCAATGCTAGTACTAATACATGAAATGATCTAGATAGCCTAGACTCTGCTGAAAAAAACAATATATAATATGTGTGTGTGGCACTTACAATGACCAGAATAAATCCTTATGAATAAAGGTAGTGAAAATGCCCTAAAAACAGCTTAGGGTTCTAAGGATTAAGGGCCTTTGTCTGTGTGTGTGTGTGTGTTTATGTGTAAGTGTGTGTGTTTATGTGTAAGTGTGTGTGTGTGTGTGTGTGTGTGTGTGTGTGTCCAGGATAGAGGAATGATATGAAAGGGTAAAATACCTACTGTTGCCACGTTATCACATCCACCATGGAGCCAGCATGTTTCAGGAAACTGCAAAAAACAGAGCATGTGTGTGAGCATGAGCATGCAAGTAGGTGTGTGTGTGTGTGTGTGTGTGTGTGTGTGTGTGTCTCACCCCTCCAGCAGCTGTGCGTTGTTCTTGCGTGGTTGACCAGTGTTGGGCCCGTAGAGGCCAGTGCGACTGTAGAAGCGGACAGACTGCAAGAGCGTCCTCAGGGTCTGCAGGTCTTGAGCCAGAAGGCTCCCATTCACACAGCGATGACCCAGCTCATGGTACCCGTTAGGCTCTGGAACACAGCAGCACAGCTATGAGTGTGTGTGTGTGTGTGTGTGTGTGTGTGTGTGATGGTGTGTGTGTGCATGTGTGTGATGGTATATGTGTGACGCTGTGTGTTTGTGTGTGTGTCTGTGTGACGGTGTGTGTGTGATAGTGAATTTGAACTCACCTCAGGAGTGGCCAAGACTGACAGTCTGTATGTGATGCTCTGTGTGTGTGTGTGTGTGTGTGTGTGTGTGTAACGCTGTGTGTGTATGTGTGTGTGTGTGTGTGTGTGTGTGTGAGACGGCGTGCAAACTATTTCCTGTTTCCCCAGGCTCATCATTGGCTAATTAGATTGCAGCCCTGAGATTCTTTTACTCTTCAACACTTTTTTACCACCCACACCCACACACTGAGTACTGATGTACTAAGCATTACCGCCAAATGACCA
>NW_027468620.1:35019839-35027339 GCF_046254945.1 Alosa pseudoharengus | reverse complement strand
TCATGTATGGCACACACACACACGCGGGTCATGTAATCTGTATGGCGCGCGCACACACACACACACACACACACACACACACACACACACACACATACGGGTCATGTGATCTGTATGACACACACACAGACACACAGGTCATGTAATCTGTATGGCACACACACACACACAGGTCATGTAATCTGTATGGCACACACACACACACACACACACACACACACACACACACAGATTGGTCATGTGATCTGTATGCCACACACACACACACACACACACACACAGATTGGTCACGTGATCTTTATTGTACACACACACACACACACACACACACACAGATTGGTCATGTGATCTGTATACCACACATACATACACACACACACACACACACACACACACACACACACACACACACACACACACACACACAGGTCATGTGATCTGATTCTGTTTGAACCAGTTAGTCACTGCAACATTCATTTGACATTTCTACTTTTGTGTTTATTGTTTTGCTGACGATGTGATATAAAATGCTGTGTTTCACACTAACCACTGTGTTATTTTTATTTTTAAATGTGTGTGTGTGTGTGTGTGTGTATTCACTAACCACTGTGTTATTTTTATTTTTTAATGTGTGTGTGTGTGTGTGTGTGTGTTCACTGATATGAACTCTGATATATAACCAGACTTATATTATTATAATAAAATATAACACAATTTATGGATTAATCTTCACCAGAGGTGGACAGTAACTAAGTGAATTTACCTGATTACTGCACTAAGGTATGCTTTTTTAGTATACTTTACTTGAGTATTAATATTTTTGGAAACTTTTACTCCACTACATTTAAAAGACAAATACTGTACTTTTGCCTCCACTACATTTGAAATATGAGCATGAAGCACCCGTTGCTTTTAACCACATTTCAGTTTTAAATGCAATAATGTGATAGACCATCTTGAAGTTTATTTTTTCAATAGTTCAATTTGAACTTGGCTGAATTGGCTGTGGTAATGATGGTGATAACAGATTCTTCATCAGAACATCCTCCATGTAGCCTGGGAGAACCCAGACAAACTTGTTAGCAATTGAGATTTGAGAAGTGGTCTGGTGTTAACCAGGCTATCCTCCATGATCATTATGAAATTGGAATGAAATTAGACAATCACCTGACATTCACCATAGCTAGATCTTTAGCCTACATTATTAAACTATAAACAATCCACTCATAATTGAGTTATCTGGAATTCACTATTTCATTGAATTCACAAGCCACTGTTGTAAATATTTTCTATCTTTATCTTGGCAACTCCAGAATGTTGGTAATAATGTCAGAATGTTGGTAATAAAATCAGAATTTTGGTAATAATGTCAGAATTTTGGTAATAATGTCAGAATTGTAGTAATAACTTCAGAATTTTAGTAATAACGTCAGACTTTTGTTGGTCATTCATACTTAGCCACAGCATAAGTCACCAAGTGTTACCATATCAACACAACCCTCCCTTAATCCCCTTTCATAACAGGCATTTCTCTCTCTGTCTCTCTCTCTCTCTCTTTCCCTCTCTCTACGTGTTGTCTTTAGGGACAGTAGCACTCTGTGAAAGCATATGGTGTGTGGGTGTGTGTGTGTGTGTGGGGGGTGGGGGGGTATGTGCATGCGTGTGTGTGTGTGTGTGTGTGTGTGTGAAGTGTATTTTCTGAAGGACTCTGGGGTGTCCATCAGGAGTAGATGAGAGATGCAGCTGGTGAAACTCTCACCTTCAGGAAGATTAGGAGACATACATGTGTGTGTGTGTGTGTGTGTGTGTGTGTGTGTGTGTGTGTGAGAGAGAGAGAGAGAGAGAGAGAGAGGAGACAGACAGAGGGTGAAAGGAAAAATAAAAAGACAAGATAAAAAACAGACAGAAAGAAAAAGAGAGGTGTATGTCAAAATTAAATACAGATATGAAACAGACATAGGAATGTTATTGTGTGTGTGTGTGTGCTCTTTTGAGTGTGTGTGTGTGTGTGCTCTTTTGAGTGTGTGTGTGTGTGTGTGTGTATGTGTGTGTGTGTGCTCTTTTGTGTGTGTGTGTGTGTGTGTGTGTGTGTGTGTGTGTGTGCTCTTTTGTGTGTGTGTGTGTGTGTGTGTGTGTGTGTGTGTGTGCTCTTTTGAGTGTGTGTAGGGTTATGGGCCAGGTGAATACAGCTCTGGAATCCCTCAGACCTTCAGCACATCTGGCTGTACTTTCCTTTAAATAGAAACAAACACACACACACCACACACACACACACACACATTCACATACGGTTTACCATAGACACAAAGACGCTCAACAACATTCACAGACACCGACATCGACACCGACACACACGCACACACACACACACACACACACACAGAAACAAACACACATATTCAGAAACATGCGTCAAAGTGTGTCAATGTGTTTGTGTGTGTGTGTGTGTGTGTGTGTGTCTGTCAAACAAGATGTGGTGTTGGAATGGGCCACACACCTGTCAGTGCTGTGTGTATGTGTGTGTGTGTTTGTGTGTGTGTGTGTGTGTGCGTGTGTGTATATGTGTGTGTGTGTGTGTGTGTGTGTGTGTGTGTGTGTGTGTGTGTGTGTGTGTGTGTGTACGTATGTCTGAATGTCCCTATGGATAAGGAGCGATGTCCACCCGCTATAGATGTACAGAGTAATGTGTGATGAGTGATGTCCACCCACTATAGATATACGGTAGCCTGGATGCCAGCCGACTTGCCCCGACCACAACATTTGAGGACTGTTCGGACATCAAATTGTCTGGGAACATGAGCAACAGTGCCTCGTCATCTGAGCACGCTTCGGTTGAATTTGTTTGCAACTAAAACGCTGTGGCTAGAAGCTACACAGAAGGCTTCTAAGACCCCGTTTACACGTAGGAAAACTGCATAGGCTATATTTCTGTGCGGTTTGGCCTTTCATTACCACACATAAACGGAGGATTTATCACTAAAAACAATTATTTCTGAAAACCCAGGCTAAGTGGAGATGTGGGAAATAGTGTTGCACAGTGCACCGATACTACAAAAGAATCGCAAATAGCCCCAGCAGTGTCGCGACTGGCAGGGGCACCTGCACCGTACGCCAGCGACCCGGGTTCGATTCCCGCCCCATGGTCCTTTCCGGATCCCACCCCGACTCTCTCTCCCACTCACTTCCTGTCAATCTCCACTATCCTATCTGATTAAAGGCATAAAAAGCCCAAAAAATATACTTAAAAAAAAAAAAAGAATTGCAAATAAAATAATTTTATTAGTAAAGATACTTCTAAGAATGCTTGTGTTCTTTTGAAGTAACAGGAGGTGTTTCAAAACTCAGGACAGTGTTAGAAACTGACAGGTCAGTGTTGCTTTTGGGGATTACTGTGTTTCCTCTGTAAGGTTCATCCATGCTTCTGTCATCACCAGATCACACACACAAACAAACACACACACACACACACACACACTACAAATAAACATACACACGTACAGATATTTTAAATGTACTTACTCACAATCACAGTCACCACACAGATGTACACACATTGACATTCACATAACCCACCACACACACACACACTCACACACACACACACACTCACTCATTTATTAACTCACTTGTCCCCCCCCTCACTACACACACACACACACACACACACACACACACACACACACACTCACTCACACACTCACAAACCCCACCACAGACACACACACACACACACACACACAGTACACACATACCGTCCAAACAGTCTCGAAGTTGACAGCCTGGGAACTAGGAAGCTCAGCCACTGTAACAGTATGTGTGTGTGTGTGTGTGTGTATCTTTGGGTCTGGTTATTGTCAGACTATCTGATAACAGACAAAAACCTCCCAGCATGCTCTGCTCTCCGCACCATTCCATGGCTCATTTCGCCCAATGCCGTCTCTTTCACTCACACACACACACACACACACACACACACACACACACACACACACACATACATTTACATGTACATGCACACACACACACACACACATATACACTTACGTACAGAACAGTACTCACTCAAATGCAGAACTTCCCCGCCCCCAAACACACACAGACATACACACTTACTGCACCTACAGCATAGTTTTACACACACAAATGCAGACACACACCCAATTTCGCCCAATGCCGTCTCTTTCACACACACACACACACACACACACACACACACACACATACACAGATATACATACACACTACTGAAAGCCCATTGGTTGTGGGTATGTGTGTTTTGGGTGAGCATCGGACATCATCTGATGGGGATGTGTAAATGGCAAGAGGTTGATGATTCTCCCTTTGTTCCTTTGGTGATTAGATAATTACTCACAGTCAGGATATAATCAACTCCATGTTACACATCTGCTGTGTGTGTGTGTGTGTGTGTGTGTGTGTGTGTGTGTGTGTGTGTAAGGGGCTTCTGGACAAACTCAGAGCCATAGACCCCTCACACGCCCCCCTCTCAGATCATTATTCCAGCTCGCTCTGTTTGAGTGTGTGTGTTTGTGGTGTGTGTTTTGTGGTGTGTGTTTGTGGTGTGTGTTTTGTGGTGTGTGTTGTGTTTGGTGTGTGTGATTACCTTCTCTTTCTTTCTCTCATCCAGACTAATCACCAGGCTTGGAATTTCACCATTCTGGGGGCAAGGCTACTTGGCCTTCAGTTGGGCATATTTGGTGGGGGGCACAAAGGCCACATGTCAGGGCACCAAGGCCAAAGTTAACTATACAGTAGTAGGCTATAAAAATGATCAAAGTTTTATTCACTGCAGTAGACCTGCATCACTGTATGAAACATTACAAAAACATGAAACATGACATATTACATAGAACTGTAAATCATATGATCATCTAATATTTACAGATATCTAGGCTATATATAACATTTATTTTATATTTGGCCTGTTATAAAATCATGTATTGAACAATTTAACCACAGCTCAGCTTTAAGAAACTCAAATAGCCTAGATGCATGCTTAGCATTTTGTGATCATTAGGCTAAGGCTACTTTCACAAACTCAGTCAGCTGTCCTCTGATTTGGCGATATTTGTAACATTTATTTTGTATTTGGCCCGTTATGAAATCATGTGGAACAATTTAAACACATTGTAAAACTTAAAGCCCAAATTTGGAGACATCCATGCATGTCGAAATTTACTGCAAATTCAAAACTGGATTAGTCTGGAACGGCTAACTGTACAGGGGACTGTTTTACACCTTTGTGTTCGGTAAGGTCTGCTGTTTATTCTAATATATGGTTTGTCGTGTGTTAAAAGAAGTGTTCGTGAAGTATTCCACCGAGATGAATGGGTTCGGAGATCATGGGACGCAAAACCTTCAGTAGAATGTATGATTAAATTGAATTATATTATTTACTTTTCTCGCAAACCGTTCAACTCAGCAATTATCGGGTAACATCGTTTAAAAGCTGAGAAAAAGCTCTTTCATGTGATACTTGTGATGTCTGTGTGATGAATAGGCTACTTCGCGAGTAGTTCAACTGAGATGAATGGGTGAATTTGGACGCACTTTCTTTCTTGCGCTGTCACTTTCTCCACTGCATAAAAGACTAAATTAATTTGCGCTGTGAATGCTAAGATTATTTTGACAGGCCACAGGCTAAATAAAAATCGCTATTAGTAGGACGCTAAGCAGAATATTGAAAGAAGGGGGCACCAAGGCCACCGTGGCCTGTAAACCTCTGATTTTCAAAGGGGCTTCACGGCCAACACAAGAGGCAACGACGGCCATGGCCGTCGTGGCCGCCGTGAAATTCCTACCCTGCTAATCACCCAACCAGACTTCCACTGGTCTGCATCAAACACCACCTGTTTGTGTGATTGTCTGTGTGTGTGTGTGTGTGTGTGTGTGTGTGTGTGTGTGTGTGTTTACAACAATTGTTTTAAAAATATGTCTATGTGAGTTATTTGAGTGAATAGTTATGTTAATACTTTTTGAAATTTAATCTATCATTTCACATTGACTAAAGACCCCAGTATCAAGTCAAGTCTCATCGCTGCATATTTTGAAGCATAGAAAATAATTAAATAGTTGGCTCACAGAATCAACATTGTATCTAATAATGATGAACTTGTGATTTAAACCCCTAGTGTGTGAGTGGTGTGTGTGTGCATGTGTCAAACATGGTTATTACAGCACCTATAGGTGCACAGAGAAGGGCAGAGGTCTAAGCATTGGGCCTTGGGGAACTCCATTAACCCATTTACTCCTAATATGCCTGCTAAAAACGCCTATAGAATCCTATAGGGGAACTCCATTAAAGGACAATTCCGGCGCAAAATGAACCTAGGGGTTAATAACACATTTGTACGAGTTCGACCGTTCGCTGGGATTTATTTTCATGCTAGTCGAATGTGACCAGTTTTATTGCAAACCGCTAATTAGCGCTTAACGCTAGCCTTCGGGGCACACGTCCAGTAGAAAGAAATCGCTATTTCTATACCACTAACAAGGCTCAAAATAGCACCACACTTACACAGTAGCATAATGAGGGTCTCTACATGTAAACCGAAGCATTGAGAACTTTGTAAGTGTACAGGCAGTTTATTAAAAAGAAACACATTACCGTTCACGTCTGGTTGTTCACATATACAGGCAGGCGATGTGAACTAAAATCAAAGGTAATTTGCTCAATATAGGCCTATCAGAAATAATAGCTCCGATGTAACATAACTTGTATAGTGTACATACTTAGTGGATGTCCATCTGGTCTCTCTGGTATGGATCCCCGCCTCCAATTTCTTTTCGGGACATGGAAAAAAGTTTCAACTACAGCCCTGTTTATAAATGAGGGAAAATCTTCAGACTCTACAAAACACTGCCGCTCTTGGGGATCGCGACGCAACAGGTCCCACTCCATGGAACACAGGCACTCCTCTTCGGTGGCTATAGCTTCACAATGTCCGCAGGTAGCCTACAGTTTCCAGAAGTGCGAGGCTGTGTGCAGCATTGACTACAGGTAGCTCTCTCTCTCTCATAGGCCTTTCACGGAGCTCCGCAGCTCTTCGTTGGTAGGCTATATTCCGACGTCCAATAAGGGTTCATCCTCGATGTCTTCAAATTCGTTCAAATAGCCTGCCATCTCTTACGTCTCCTGTTGCGTTCAGTGCTTCTCTTTTGCACAGTCCTTTATTTCAGCAACAACGTTTCACAGGAGATTAACTTCACATCCCAGAGTTTCCTTTTCCCAAGGCGCCTGCCTGTATGTGAACCAGACGTGAACGGTAATGTGTTTCTTTTTAATAAACTGCCTGTACACTTACAAAGTTGTCAATGCTTCGGTTTACATGTAGAGACCCTCATTATGCTACTATGTAAGTGTGGTGCTATTTTGAGCCTTGTTAGTGGTATAGAAATAGCGATTTCTTTCTACTGTACGTGTGCCCTGAAGGCTAGCATTAAACGCTAATTAGCGGTTTGCAATAAAACTGGTCACATTCG